>NW_026690893.1:600000-800494 GCF_020826845.1 Diceros bicornis minor | reverse complement strand
ATTGCTGTGCTGCTCTTGTTGCCTGCAAACAAAAGCATGTCAAGTGCAGGGCACACAATTTCCTGGAGCCAGTTGGGACAGATATTCCTGTGTCCCAGGCTCCTTCAGTGTTGGGTTTTGAGACAGGTCGTGAAGCCCTGGGCCTTTGCCTCACCTCAGATTATTCCCCCAACTGCAGAGAACCCTGCGGGTTTTCTCATGCAGTCCTTTCCTTTTTCTCCATTGCTTCTCTCCCTGTCGTGGGGAGAATTCTGAAATGTTCCCCCAACCCCCCTTGACTGACTCCCGAGGAGTTGAGTGAGCACCTGAGTGTGGACCCTGGAGGAGAGTGAGCTCCTATCTCGTTCTCTCCACCCCCCCTGTCCTGGCCTGGAGGTGGCTGTGCACACCATGTGGAGCTGGGGAGACACGTGAGTCTCCTTGGATTTCAGCCCAAAGATTGGTTACAAGCTCCCAGGTTCCTCACCTTTGTCTTTGCTGCTTCTCTCTCTCTGGCTTCTGCAAGAGCCGTGGGTTTGGCTGACCTGCAGATTCCCCGGTTTCACATTCTCCTTGCAAATACTGAAGCCCAAGGGCATGGGGGCTATGGCCCCTTGCCAACGCTTCATGGGGCACCTGGTACTTCTTCTGTTGTGCCCAAATGCTCCGCAGTCCTTGCACTTCACCTGTGGGTGGAGGAGGAAATGGTCTCTGAGGTCAGCGGGGAATCACAAGCACTTTTCCACAGTGAATAGAAGGACAGAGTTTGAGAGGTGAATATTGGTTTTGGAGAGGGGACAGGACATATGGCAGTAGCTGTGAGGACACTGAGCATATTAGGGTGCCTTCCAAAAGCTTCTGCTATGGATAGACAGTGGAGGAAGGATTGGAGCTCTCAAGGTGAGCAGATGAGTCATAAGTGAAGATTGAGGCAAAATCCAAGCTAGACAGGACAGCAAAGAGGAAGTGAGGTTGTTCCTCCGGGTCTGTGAATGGGCCTGTGCCTGGTGATGTGGTCTCAAGGCAAGAAATCGTCTCATGGGAAAGGACAAGGGAGTGCTGGCCACAGAAGTGGCCATGTTCAAACCCCTGTCTCTGGATTCCATGCACATCCCTGCTGCCCCACAGACCCAAGCCTCCACGCTTTACCCTGGGATCCTCCTCCTCTGGTAGGGGAGCCTTCTTTGCCGCCGGTCCCTTCACTTGCTTCTTGCCCTTCTGGAAATTAGAGAGTCTGGAGGGCCCCGTGCTGGGTGGAACGGCCCGCCATCTTTCCTCACCTCCTTGGTTTGTCACCTCAGTGTTTCTGGGGACTTGATATTCGGATTTCCTGAATCAAAAGCAGAAGAAAACTTTCAGATTGACACAGAGGACTAAAGTCCTCATGCACCTTCTTCTCCAAGTGGGGATGAAGGGAGCTCATGAGCACTCAGTCAAAACACATTTCTCACAAGGTGATGTCTCCCTCCCAGAGATTTTGTCCTTCTCCCTGACTCCCCTCGCCCGACAAAAGCTCGCTGCCCAAGACCAGACACGGGAGGCAGCCTTTGTCAATTTGCATTTCCATCCTTCAAAGAGTGATTTGAGAGACTTTGGTGAAGTCTATCACAATGCACTCTATTTGGACAAAGAAAGGCAAAATTTCCCCAGGTGTACACAATAATCCATGCCCCGGGAATGATGCAATGAATGCCGGGGAACACGTCTTGGAATGTCAAAAGCAAAGTAAGCTTTCCTATCGAAAACTGGAAGTTCCTCTTGGACACGAGAGGAGGCACTTTTCACATTCCCAATTCAGATAGGAAAAATGTTTTCTCCTCTACTGGCCTGGAGACCTGCCAGGGTCAGCATGGTCAGAACTGTATTGTTTTTATTTGTCATCTTCATGACCCTATTTTAAACGACTTTCCAAGAAATCTGAACTGAATATGTTTGAACTAAGTGTGAACTAATCTATTGTCTAGGCTTTAAGGCCCATAGCCAAAGGCAGCCAGTTTCCATTCCTGCTCACTCACTGCCCCATGCACATCAGGGACTGGGGTCTATTTCCTCTGGAATTTGAACTTTGTCTGATAATGAGCATTGAAAAGGATGTATCTCATGGATCTCTTTCTCAAAATTCCTGTGAAAATTAAAGAATCAATACCCCCTGTGCCTCAAGACACATCGCTCCCTCTTTTTCCTACTGTCCTCCCTCTCAGAGGGATCGTCAGAGGGGGCAGTTTTGTAATGGAAACCCACCTGAAATCCAGTAGTGATCCTCCGGTCTGATTCTCTACAGCTGGGTTCAAGAACAGCTGCCCTGGATGGGATGCAGCTTCCAAGGTGCCTGCGGAAGGGTCAGAGGGGGAGTTTCCCTTCCGGGGCAGGCTTTTATACTGATTCAAGGTCACGTGACCTCGTTAAGGGGATCTCAGTCAATCCATCTCATCTACCACCTTTGACGTAAGCAGGTCTTGAAGCCATAAACCGTCCTGTGTCGCTTAGCATTTTCAGGCATTTTAAAATGCCAGGCACTCCTGGGCATACTTTGAAGAATATCTGTTTCTGTAAGGAAAAGAAACCTCTGTGCTAATGCCTCTATCTTTCTCCACTTTGCACTTTTGTTCTTGTGGCGAATTTATGTGTAACGTGGTAGTTCTTCTTGGAAGGCATTGAAGTGTAGACTTCTACCGCCCTCAGTACATTCACCTCGTTGTGCAAACATCACCATCGTCCGTCTCCCCAGCTTTTCATATTCTGCAACTGAAAGTCCCTATCTATTAAACACCCACTCTTCATTCTCCCCTCCCTGCAGACCCCTCTTCCACCATTCTCCTTTCGATGTCTATGCATGGGACTGCTCTAGGAATCCACAGAGAAGGCATTGTGCGATCTGCGTCGTGCTGGGACTGGCTTCTTTTGCACTGTGTCTTGTGACTCAAGTAATTGTTCCTGCCAGGTCCCTTTGGTTGAGCAGGCAGCTCCACTCGGCTCAGTCTCTTAGTCCTGTACTCGGTAGTATGTAGATGACGTGGGACTTTCTTTTTCTAGCCTCATCTCCCTTTGGTTGATATTTGTGTGGACTTTCACAACTTCCCGCTAGTGGTCAGGCCCAGGAGACGGTTAGGCACAGGTCTGTGTTTTGATGATGTACGGTTGGGAATGAAATGCCCTGTGATCTCGTCTGGGTAGTTGCTCATTGATTCAAAGGGACCAGCTTGACCTCCAAAGCGGGTGACTATGTACAACCGCCAGTAACGTGGGTGGAGTGTCTCCGTTGTTCCAGATTATTGGTACCCTGGGGCGTTTCCCGCAGTTTGTGGTTTGCAGAGGTTTGCAAACCGTATGGACTTTGAAAATTGCATTACATTATTAATTTATGAACTTGGCAAAATGCCCTAGGTCCTGGCTCCGTAGCCACGGCTTGATCCCATCCTCCTGCCCTGGAACCTGGGCAGCAGGGGGCCCCTCCCTGATCTCCCACCGCCAGCCTTGGGCCTCCTGGTGGCCTCTCCCCGCTCCAAGGATCGCGTGCCCCCCGTGATTCTCACACCACTGGCCTGAATTGCCCCTTACCCACCCTCCACGTAATTGGAGTAGCACTTGCCCCACTCTCACGACTGGCTTCCCAAGGCAGAATAAACTGCGTACTTTCGGAAAAATAAAGGTATCCCTTTCACACCAGGAATTATTCCAATTTGCATAGACTCTTTTTGGTTCTGTTCTTTTAATTCTTAATTTGTCAATTGCCTCCTCAGCATTGCAGAGAAATCCCTTGGGATTTAGAGCGGAATCGATGAGAACTTATACGAGAAAGTGTTTTGTGTTGAATTTCCCCCAACTAAGATATGTGTTAACTGCTCTAATTTATACGGCCGTTATTTCAATTAGGGGTATTTTATATTTTTCCTAAAACTCTACAGAGTTTTTCCTAGATTTCATATTTACAGCTCTTTCTTTGCAGAAGGAAGGATATTGTCAGTAACTCTTCTCCTCCATTGTAGTATTTTAGTTTATTGCAGTTAGACGTGAATGCTACCAATTTGGGAAGTTGGATTGCCGTAGTTGGAGTGTTGGTTGAAAGCAGCTGTTCGTTTCCAGACTTTTTCTCTGATTTTGCTAGGATGTGCCTCGTGGAGCATCGTATCACCAGCCAATACCAAAAAAGATTCAGGTGTAATTTCCAAGATTACACAGTGCCCTCATTTCTCATGTGTCATGGCCCTGGCAGTGTGTGCAGCACAGTGTGGGAGAGGAAGCCAACCCTGGGGGCTCCTTCTCAGTTTCTCTGGCTTTGGAGGCAGGAAGTTGACCTGAAAGCCTCCTGTTGGCTAGACCAATGTGGAATGTTTCAGTCGACTGTAATTCTTGAAGAGAATCTGCACATTATTTGCCCTCCTCAGAGGCTGAGCATGATCTCCCAATACTATAATGATTGGGAGTAGGCATCATCGTTGGGTCGATGAAACCCATTGTTATCATTACTATTCACTGTTATTTTTATTATTTTACCTGTTGTCTTTATGGCTTATAGATCTGGTTATCTTTAGTCGACAATGACTAGCGTTTCTCTGTTTCTCAAGTGGTTCCGATTGACTGAAGATATGCATGCAGGTTCCCAAAGAGACCGCTATAGAGAGTGCAGCTCCCAGACTCTCCCTCTATGGCAAAGAAGCTGTCTGTCTGAGGACGTTCCTGAAAAATTTGTTGTTCATCTGCGGGCGGAGGTCATTGCGTGCCAGAAGCAGAGAATCAGGACGGGTGTCCTTGGCTGCCTGAGTCTCTGGACAAATCTCGAACTACGTCCGAGGCCCAGCAGTGGCTTGCAGCTGCCAGAAAGACCAGTGTGGGCGTCCCTTAGCGAGCCAGCGCCACCATCAATTTTTCACTTGAGCTCAGGGACCCCAGAATGCCTCTCGATGACGTTGAAGGCTAGTGAATGTTGGCAGGAGCCCCCAGAATTTTTTCCATGATGCACTGGGGGCACCGGAACTGCTCCTGCAGCCTGGAAAGGCTGCAGAGGAAACCGTCGTCCTCGTGCAGAATTTTCTATTTCCCTTCAAGTGCCCAGGAACTGCCATTGGCCAAAATGATGGTGCGTGGATGGCTTCCTAACTGTGCCTGAGCTGTTGAAAGTCTTCCAGGTCCCAATAGCGGTCTGCCACCAATTCGCCTGTCTCCCCTCAATGTCCTTGCTCCCCTCTTCTCGCTTTTCCACGTCTTCCTTCCTGGCGTGGGCTTTAGAGTACTAACTACCAAGGTAGAGCAGAGTTAAATTTTCTAATGAATTGAGGTTCCCAGCTCAATTCCTTGTACCCAGGGAGCCCTAAGGAACATGTGACTGCACACTAGATGCTCAAGCAAGGTCGTCTGAATGTAGTATGGCGTGCTGTTTCCTGAAGGTGGTCCCTGCTGAGACCCTATCGCCTCCTGTATACTTCTCTCAATGTCCTGAGAATACGCGAGTACTGTAGGCTTTCTGCGAGACCATGGGTGATCTTCACGGAAACCCACTGTGTTTGTAGCGAGATGATGGTTGGCTGTCAGGGCTTGTGTGTCCTGTGCTTTTCTTTCCCAGGCTGAGTGCTAGTGGAAGTGGGTCTTGAAAGAGCAGCATCAGCGTCCCCAGGGAACTTGTGAGAAATAAAAACAGATGGATCCTTCCTAGACATCCAAACTCCTAATTCCCTGGTGTTGAGTCTTGTACATTGAAGAAATTTCTGTGTGCACGGAGACTGTGAAAAGGAGTATTAGCTAAAGTGTTCTCCACTCTGGGCTGCCATTTGAAATCCCCTACGTCGATCTAGGGATGCAGTCATCTCAGCACTGGCGTGTGGTTGTTCAGTGGAGGGCCTGCGTGAATGGGGTTGTCAGAATCTCTAAGAGAGTTATGGGGCAGGACGGAGGCCGTGAGACCAGACCAGGGCCTATGCCGAAAGGAGGGAAGTCTGTCCCGGGTCCCAAGGAGACTGGAGCACTTCAGTAGCTATGGCAGGCTGGGGTATTGCCGAAATGTGCCCATCTTGACTTTTCCCTTCTTTTTGGTGACCTTGTGCGTTCCACCCAGGGGCTGCCCTCCTTGGAAGGCACAGAAGGCTGCAGACTGAAAGAAGCACTCGCCAACGGATGTCTTACAAGGAGGTAGGAGCAGTCATTTGTTCTTCCTATGGAAATGTTCCTTACCGAGGCATGGGAGTTTTCTGGATTCTACTCAGAGCTTTTCCCCGAATGAGAAAATGGAGATCACAGGTGAATCAGGTGAAATCTTTGCTCACCACCTCCAGTGGATCTCAAACTTTGCTGCCCACTGTTATCACGTCGGGAGATTTCCAAAGCTCCCAGTGCCCAGGCCCGCAATAAACACACCCTCAATTTGCATCTCTTGCAGTAGGCTTCAGGCACAGGTATTTGCTAACCACCCCGCCCTGAGTCCCATGTGGGCCACCGTGCGAATAAGTCTGCAGGCACGCTTGTCTCACTGAAATCTGCCTAAGATTCCCTGGGCTCACTGTCAAAATGCATGTAATGATGCCGTGGGGCTGAGTGTGCCTGAGAATCTGTGTTTCTAAAAAGCCCTAGGTCCTGCCAAACAGTGCTTCACCCAGTCACTTTAACTTGGATGAGTCAAAGAAATTTTTAAAATGGTCTGCATGCCTAGAAATCAAAAGTGCGTACCACAGGTCACCTTTGGGAGAATTTTATTAATAACAAAAGAACATTGTAAAACACAACTTTCTAATGACGTTTAATAACCCAAAGGAACAGAGGCATGAGAATATCCCGCATCAGGATTTCCACAGAAATAACCCCACAGAGTCTAAATATCTCATCCCAGGTCAGGGAAGTCTTTACAATTTTGCCACGGACTCTTTTGAGCCCTTTACCCATTTTCCCCAAATTCTGAAATCGGAGGAGAGATACAGATCCATTTCCTATTATCTTTTAGTTGAGACCTTACCCCTGCAATCGAACTCAGTAGTATCCAATGGATTTCAGTGTCAAACAACTTCCTATTCCAGTTTGATTACCGCCCTTTGAATCGTCACTTCTGCTTCCATCATGAAAGAGGGCAGTGTTTGCCTGTGTGTTTCCACAAGCATCGCCTGGGCTTCCACCATGTGTAGCCAGAGCAGAGATGGGGAATGGCTGATTCGCGAGAAAAACCTTGCTCCTTGTGACTTCTCCTCCTCACTGGACAGTCAGTTCCAGGTGTCCTGGGGTGGGAGGACGTGTCTTCCTTGGCAGGAGGTGTCTCCCTCCGAGTCACTCTCTTCCGAGGAAGAGGAAACCTGGAGGTCCATTCTCAGGACACTCAGTGGACTTGGGCACAGTGTCCCTCAGACGTCTCTTGTGTGAGAGGGCTCTGCCCGGGAGGGCTTGGCTTCTCAGCTGGAAGGCAGGAGGGAGCAGTCAGGAGTCTGGAGCTCCACCAGCCATTGTCTAATCTCCTGAAGAGCATTCTGAGGGGCTGGCCTGGGTCACGGTTCAGTGCTGGGCGATGGGCCACAGTGCAGGGCTGAGCGGTATTCAGGTGAGGTCTGTGGTGTGGAGGCGGGAGGTCAATGCTTTTCCCCTGGGCATGCATCTTTCTGGTCACCTGGCATCCCGCAGTGGGTCTCCGTCCAGTTGTCCGTGGTGGAGGCTGGGGAGTCTGGAAAACCCCCAGATGTGGTCTCTGAGTGCTCTTCTTAGGTGCTTAGAAGGGAGTGAGTCTCGGTTTCTTTGGGAGCGTCTGGAAAGCCTGCACTGGCACCTGGGCAGGTCTCTTGCCTGGTGCCTTGATGCTGATTTTGGCATCCCGGTCCACAGTAGGTCCAGCAGCCTGTGGGCTGGGATAGGAGTTGACATCCAGATACATGGCTTGTGCCTGGGGCTGGTGAGCGTGGCCCAGGCCATGTGTCTTAGAGGGAGCCTGGGGATCTTCCAGGGAGGAAAAATGGGGCTTCTTGTCCCTCAGCTGGACAATGAGGGTAGGATCCGGGGCAAAGTGCTTGAATGCTGCGTGAGGCGTGTCAGGGACAGGCACTTCCTGACCATTCTGAATTCCACGAGGTGAGAAGAGGCTCAGTTCAGGTCTTTGGATGGCAGACACTGCGGGTCCGCTGGACCTCACGTCAGGTGTCTTCGAAGGTGGCCTACATGTGAGACTGAGGCCCAGGGCAGATTTCCTCTCGCCTCTGTAGAGGGGTCTTGGCCTGTTTGCATGCTGGAAGACAAGACAAAGACACACAAAGACTACATATTAGAACGTCCTCACCAAGGGAGAGAAATTACAACTAACCCAATAAAATAGGTGAAAACCAGAACTTGTACCATGAAATTGAATATTATGAGATATAAAGGTGTTGAGTTTAAAAATGATGAGGGACTCAACCTCAGTGGTGGCCAGGATAAAACAAACTGCACCGTCACCTTGCTACGTGTTTGCGGCAGGTAGGAGAATCGAAAGGTTCTTCCCAGTGTCTCTCTTGAAGGAAGTGTACATGAGCACTCTCCAAAATTTTTCTAGGGAATGTGCACAGCTCCTGCTGTTTTGGAGGCGGTTTCATGAGTAAGGAGTGTTGAGGAACAATTTGGGGGTGTGCACCACCATTGCAATGCTATCTCTTACATCAAGGATTCCACCTTGTGGAGACCTGTGATGAAAGCGCTTCCACAGCCCCCACCTGCATCTTGGTGACAGACATGCAAGGAGTAGTGCCAAACCCTAAACAGCAAGAAAAATGAGATCTGGCAAGTACACGATCTGATCACATTGGCTGGCATGGAATTGAAGAGTTCCCTCACAGAGAAGGGGGTTGAGGCAGATTGGGCTTCCCCCGAAGAGAACAAGAGGGGTCCCCAGGGGAGACTCCCCCTCATGTAGTCACAGGACCCTGTCAATTCCTTCCAATTCGTCTGCGGACTCCCTTGAGCTCTCCTGGGAAATCTCTGCAGTAGAGCATTGCTGTGCTGCTCTTGTTGCCTGCAAACAAAAGCATGTCAAGTGCAGGGCACACAATTTCCTGGAGCCAGTTGGGACAGATATTCCTGTGTCCCAGGCTCCTTCAGTGTTGGGTTTTGAGACAGGTCGTGAAGCCCTGGGCCTTTGCCTCACCTCAGATTATTCCCCCAACTGCAGAGAACCCTGCGGGTTTTCTCATGCAGTCCTTTCCTTTTTCTCCATTGCTTCTCTCCCTGTCGTGGGGAGAATTCTGAAATGTTCCCCACCCCCTTGACTGACTCCCGAGGAGTTGAGTGAGCACCTGAGTGTGGACCCTGGAGGAGAGTGAGCTCCTATCTCGTTGTCTCCACCCCCCTGTCCTGGCCTGGAGGTGGCTGTGCACACCATGTGGAGCTGGGGAGACACGTGAGTCTCCTTGATTTTCAGCCCAAAGATTGGTTACAAGCTCCCAGGTTCCTCACCTTTGTCTTTGCTGCTTCTCTCTCTCTGGCTTCTGCAAGAGCCGTGGGTTTGGCTGCACCTGCAGATTCCCCGGTTTCACATTCTCCTTGCAAATACTGGAGCCCAAGGGCAGGGGGGCTATGGCCCCTTGCCAACGCTTCATGGGGCACCTGGTACTTCTTCTGTTGTGCCCAAAGGCTCCGCAGTCCTTGCACTTCACCTGTGGGTGGAGGAGGAAATGGTCTCTGAGTCAGCGGGAATCACAAGCACTTTTCCACAGTGAATAGAAGGACAGAGTTTGAGAGGTGAATATTGGTTTTGGAGAGGGGACAGGACATATGGCAGTAGCTGTGAGGACACTGAGCATATTAGGGTGCCTTCCAAAAGCTTCTGCTATGGATAGACAGTGGAGGAAGGATTGGAGCTCTCAAGGTGAGCAGATGAGTCATAAGTGAAGATTGAGGCAAAATCCAAGCTAGACAGGACAGCAAAGAGGAAGTGAGGTTGTTCCTCCGGGTCTGTGAATGGGCCTGTGCCTGGTGATGTGGTCTCAAGGCAAGAAATCGTCTCATGGGAAAGGACAAGGGAGTGCTGGCCACAGAAGTGGCCATGTTCAAACCCTGTCTCTGGATTCCATGCACATCCCTGCTGCCCCACAGACCCAAGCCTCCACGCTTACCCTGGGATCCTCCTCCTCTGGTAGGGGAGCCTTCTTTGCCGCCGGTCCCTTCACTTGCTTCTTGCCGTTCTGGACATTAGAGAGTCTGGAGGGCCCGTGCTGGGTGGAACGGCCCGCCATCTTCCTCACCTCCTTGGTTTGTCACCTCAGTGTTTCTGGGGACTTGATATTCGGATTTCCTGAATCAAAAGCAGAAGAAAACTTTCAGATTGACACAGAGACTAAAGTCCTCATGCACCTTCTTCTCCAAGTGGGGATGAAGGGAGCTCATGAGCACTCAGTCAAAACACATTTCTCACAAGGTGATGTCTCCCTCCCAGAGATTTTGTCCTTCTCCCTGACTCCCTCGCCCGACAAAAGCTCGCTGCCCAAGACCAGACACGGGAGGCAGCCTTTGTCAATTTGCATTTCCATCCTTCAAAGAGTGATTTGAGAGACTTTGGTGAAGTCTATCACAATGCACTCTATTTGGACAAAGAAAGGCAAAATTTCCCCAGGTGTACACAATAATCCATGCCCCGGGAATGATGCAATGAATGCCGGGGCACACGTCTTGGAATGTCAAAAGCAAAGTAAGCTTTCCTATCGAAAACTGGAAGTTCCTCTTGGACACGAGAGGAGGCACTTTTCACATTCCAATTCAGATAGGAAAAATGTTTTCTCCTCTACTGGCCTGGAGACCTGCCAGGGTCAGCATGGTCAGAACTGTATTGTTTTATTTGTCATCTTCATGACCCTATTTTAACGACTTTCCAAGAAATCTGAACTGAATATGTTTGAACTAAGTGTGAACTAATCTATTGTCTAGGCTTTAAGGCCCATAGCCAAAGGCAGCGAGTTTCCATTCCTGCTCACTCACTGCCCCATGCACATCAGGGACTGGGGTCTATTTCCTCTGGAATTTGAACTTTGTCTGATAATGAGCATTGAAAAGGATGTATCTCATGGATCTCTTTCTCAAAATTCCTGTGAAAATTAAAGAATCAATACCCCTGTGCCTCAAGACACATCGCTCCCTCTTTTTCCTACTGTCCTCCCTCTCAGAGGGATCGTCAGAGGGGGCAGTTTGTAATGGAAACCCACCTGAAATCCAGTAGTGATCCTCCGGTCTGATTCTCTACAGCTGGGTTCAAGAACAGCTGCCCTGGATGGGATGCAGCTTCCAAGGTGCCTGCGGAAGGGTCAGAGGGGGAGTTTCCCTTCCGGGCAGGCTTTTATACTGATTCAAGGTCACGTGACCTCGTTAAGGGGATCTCAGTCAATCCATCTCATCTACCCACCTTTGACGTAAGCAGGTCTTGAAGCCATAAACCGTCCTGTGTCGCTTAGCATTTTCAGGCATTTTAAAATGCCAGGCACTCCTGGGCATACTTTGAAGAATATCTGTTTTCTGTAAGGAAAAGAAACCTCTGTGCTAATGCCTCTATCTTTCTCCACTTTGCACTTTTGTTCTTGTGGCGAATTATGTGTAACGTGGTAGTTCTTCTTGGAAGGCATTGAAGTGTAGACTTCTACCGCCCTCAGTACATTGACCTCGTTGTGCAAACATCACCATCGTCCGTCTCCCCAGCTTTTCATATTCTGCAACTGAAAGTCCCTATCTATTAAACACCCACTCTTCATTCTTCCCTCCCTGCAGACCCCTCTTCCACCATTCTCCTTTCGATGTCTATGCATGGGACTGCTCTAGGAATCCACAGAGAAGGCATTGTGCGATCTGCGTCCTGCTGGGACTGGCTTCTTTTGCACTGTGTCTTGTGACTCAAGTAATTGTTCCTGCCAGGTCCCTTTGGTTGAGCCAGGCAGCTCCACTCGGCTCAGTCTCTTAGTCCTGTACTCGGTAGTATGTAGATGACGTGGGACTTTCTTTTTCTAGCCTCATCTCCCTTTGGTTGATATTTGTGTGACTTTCACAACTTCCCGCTAGTGGTCAGGCCCAGGAGACGGTTAGGCACAGGTCTGTGTTTTGATGATGGGACGGTTGGGAATGAAAATGCCCTGTGATCTCGTCTGGGTAGTTGCTCATTGATTCAAAGGGACCAGCTTGACCTCCAAAGCGGGTGACTATGTACAACCGCCAGTAACGTGGGTGGAGTGTCTCCGTTGTTCCAGATTATTGGTACCCTGGGGAGTTTCCGCAGTTTGTGGTTTGCAGAGGTTTGCAACCGTATGGACTTTGAAAATTGCATTACATTAATAATTTATGAACTTGGCAAAATGCCCTAGGTCCTGGCGCCGTAGCCACGGCTTGATCCCATCCTCCTGCCCTGGAACCTGGGCAGCAGGGGCCCCTCCCTGATCTCCCACCGCAGCCTTGGGCCTCCTGGTGGCCTCTCCCCGCTCCAAGGATCGCGTGCCCCCCGTGATTCTCACACCACTGGCCTGAATTGCCCCTTACCCACCCTCCACGTAAGTGGAGTAGCACTTGCCACTCTCACGACTGGCTTCCCAAGGCAGAATAAACTGCGTACTTTCGGAAAAATAAAGGTATCCCTTTCACACCAGGAATTATTCCAATTTGCATAGACTCTTTTTGGTTCTGTTCTTTTAATTCTTAATTTGTCAATTGCCTCCTCAGCATTGCAGAGAAAATCCCTTGGGATTTAGAGCGGAATCGATGAGAACTTATACGAGACAGTGTTTTGTGTTGAATTTCCCCAACTAAGATATGTGTTAACTGCTCCTAATTTATAAGGCCGTTTATTTCAATTAGGGGTATTTTATATTTTTCCTAAAACTCTACAGAGTTTTTCCTAGATTTCATATTTATAGCTCTTTCTTTGCAGAAGGAAGGATATTGTCAGTAACTCTTCTCCTCCATTGTAGTATTTTAGTTTATTGCTGTTAGACGTGAATGCTACCAATTTGGGAAGTTGGATTGCCGTAGTTGGAGTGTTGGTTGAAAGCAGCTGTTCGTTTCCAGACTTTTTCTCTGATTTTGCTAGGATGTGCCTCGTGGAGCATCGTATCACCAGCCAATACCAAAAAAGATTCAGGTGTAATTTCCAAGATTACACAGTGCCCTCATTTCTCATGTGTCATGGCCCTGGCAGTGTGTGCAGCACAGTGTGGAGAGGAAGCCAACCCTGGGGGCTCCTTCTCAGTTTCTCTGGCTTTGGAGGCAGGAAGTTGACCTGAAAGCCTCCTGTTGGGTAGACCAATGTGGAATGTTTCAGTCGACTGTAATTCTTGAAGAGAATCTGCACATTATTTGCCCTCCTCAGAGGCTGAGCATGATCTCCAATACTATAATGATTGGGAGTAGCATCATCGTTGGGTCGATGAAACCCATTGTTATCATTACTATTCACTGTTATTTTTATTATTTTACCTGTTGTCTTTATGGCTTATAGATCTGGTTATCTTTAGTCGACAATGACTAGCGTTTCTCTGTTTCTCAAGTGGTTCCGATTGACTGAAGATATGCATGCAGGTTCCCAAAGAGACCGCTATAGAGAGTGCAGCTCCCAGACTCTCCCTCTATGGCAAAGAACCTGTCTGTCTGAGGACGTTCCTGAAAAATTTGTTGTTCATCAGGCGGGCGGAGGCCATTGCGTGCCAGAAGCAGAGAATCAGGACGGGTGTCCTTGGCTGCCTGAGTCTCTGGACAAATCTCGAACTACGTCCGAGGCCCAGCAGTGGCTTGCAGCTGCCAGAAAGACCAGTGTGGGCGTCCTTAGCGAGCCAGCGCCACCATCAATTTTTCACTTGAGCTCAGGGACCCCAGAATGCCTCTCGATGACGTTGAAGGCTAGTGAATGTTGGGCAGGAGCCCCCAGAATTTTTTCCATGATGCACTGGGGGCACCGGAACTGCTCCTGCCAGCCTGGAAAGGCTGCAGAGGAAAGCGTCGTCCTCGTGCAGAATTTTCTATTTCCCTTCAAGTGCCCAGGAACTGCCATTGGCCAAAATGATGGTGCGAGGATGGCTTCCTAACTGTGCCTGAGCTGTTGAAAGTCTTCCAGGTCCCAATAGCGGTCTGCCACCAATTCGCCTGTCTCCCCTCAATGTCCTTGCTCCCTCTTCTCGCTTTTCCACGTCTTCCTTCCTGGCGTGGGCTTTAGAGTACTAACTACCAAGGTAGAGTAGAGTTAAATTTTCTAATGAATTGAGGTCCCCAGCTCAATTCCTTGTACCCAGGGAGCCCTAAGGAACATGTGACTGCACACTAGATGCTCAAGCAAGGTCGTCTGAATGTAGTATGGCGTGCTGTTTCCTGAAGGTGGTCCTGCTGAGACCCTATCGCCTCCTGTATACTTCTCTCAATGTCCTGAGAATACGCGAGTACTGTAGGCTTTCTGCGAGACCATGGGTGATCTTCACGGAAAACCACTGTGTTTGTAGCGAGATGATGGTTGGCTGTCAGGGCTTGTGTGTCCTGTGCTTTCTTTCCCAGGCTGAGTGCTAGTGAAAGTGGGTCTTGAAAGAGCAGCATCAGCGTCCCCAGGGAACTTGTGAGAAATAGAAACAGATGGATCCTTCCTAGACATCCAAACTCCTAATTCCCTGGTGTTGAGTCTTGTACATTGAAGAAATTTCTGTGTGCACGAGACTGTGAAAAGGAGTATTAGCTAAAGTGTTCTCCACTCTGGGCTGCCATTTGAAATCCCCTAGGTCGATCTAGGGAATGCAGTCATCTCAGCACTGGCGTGTGGTTGTTCAGTGGTGGGCCTGCGTGAATGGGGTTGTCAGAATCTCTAAGAGAGTTATGGGGCAGGACGGAGGCCGTGAGACCAGACCAGGGCCTATGCCGAAAGGAGGGAAGTCTGTCCCGGGTCCCAAGGATACTGGAGCACTTCAGTAGCTATGGCAGGCTGGGGTATTGCCGAAATGTGCCATCTTGACTTTTCCCTTCTTTTTGGTGACCTTGTGCGTTCACCCAGGGGCTGCCCTCCTGGAAGGCACAGAAGGCTGCAGACTGAAAGAAGCACTCGCCAACGGATGTCCTCCAAGGAGGTAGGAGCAGTCATTTGTTCTTCCTATGGAAATGTTCCTTACCGAGGCATGGGAGTTTTCTGGATTCTACTCAGAGCTTTTCCCGAATGAGAAAATGGAGATCACAGGTGACTCAGGTGAAATCTTTGCTCACCACCTCCAGTGGATCTCAAACTTTGCTGCCCACTGTTATCACGCCGGGAGATTTCCAAAGCTCCCAGTGCCCAGGCCGCAATAAACACACCCTCAATTTGCATCTCTTGCAGTAGGCTTCAGGCACAGGTATTTGCTAACCACCCCGCCCTGAGTCCCATGTGGGCCACCGTGCGAATAAGTCTGCAGGCACGCTTGTCTCACTGAAATCTGCCTAAGATTCCCTGGGGCTCACTGTCAAAATGCATGTAATGATGCCGTGGGGCTGAGTGTGCCTGAGAATCTGTGTTTCTAAAAAGCCCTAGGTCCTGCCAAACAGTGCTTCACCCAGTCACTTTAACTTGGATGAGTCAAAGAAATTTTTAAAATGGTCTGCATGCCTAGAAATCAAAAGTGCGTACCACAGGTCACCTTTGGGAGAATTTTATTAATAACAAAAGAACATTTTAAAACACAACTTTCTAATGACGTTTAATAACCCAAAGGAACAGAGCCATGAGAATATCCCGCATCAGGATTTCCACAGAAATAACCCCACAGAGTCAAAATATCTCATCCCAGGTCAGGGAAGTCTTTACAATTTGCCACGGACTCTTTTGAGCCCTTTACCCATTTTCCCCAAATTCTGAAATCGGAGGAGAGATACAGATCCATTTCCTATTATCTTTTAGTTGAGACCTTCCCCTGCAATCGAACTCACTAGTATCCAATGGATTTCAGTGTCAAACAACTTCCTATTCCAGTTTGATTACCGCCCTTTGAATCGTCACTTCTGCTTCCATCATGAAAGAGGGCAGTGTTTGCCTGTGTGTTTCCACAAGCATCGCCTGGGCTTCCACCATGTGTAGCCAGAGCAGAGATGGGGAATGGCTGATTCGCGAGAAAAACCTTGCTCCTTGTGACTTCTCCTCCTCACTGGACAGTCAGTTCCAGGTGTCCTGGGGTGGGAGGACGTGTCTTCCTTGGCAGGAGGTGTCTCCCTCCGAGTCACTCTCTTCCGAGGAAGAGGAAACCTGGAGGTCATTCTCCAGGACACTCAGTGGGACTTGGGCACAGTGTCCCTCAGACGTCTCTTGTGTGAGAGGGCTCTGCCCGGGAGGGCTTGGCTTCTCAGCTGGAAGGCAGGAGGCAGCAGTCAGGAGTCTGGAGCTCCACCAGCCATTGTCTAATCTCCTGAAGAGCATTCTGAGGGGCTGGCCTGGGTCACGGTTCAGTGCTGGGCGATGGGCCACAGTGCAGGGCTGAGCGGTATTCAGGTGAGGTCTGTGGTGTGGAGGCGGGAGGTCAATGCTTTTCCCCTGGGCATGCATCTTTCTGGTCACCTGGCATCCCGCAGTGGGTCTCCGTCCAGTTGTCCGTGGTGGAGGCTGGGGAGTCTGGAAAACCCCCAGATGTGGTCTCTGAGTGCTCTTCTTAGGTGCTTAGAAGGGAGTGAGTCTCGGTTTCTTTGGGAGCGTCTGGAAAGCCTGCACTGGCACCTGGGCAGGTCTCTTGCCTGGTGCCTTGATGCTGATTTTGGCATCCCGGTCCACAGTAGGTCCAGCAGCCTGTGGGCTGGGATAGGAGTTGACATCCAGATACATGGCTTGTGCCTGGGGCTGGTGAGCGTGGCCCAGGCCATGTGTCTTAGAGGGAGCCTGGGGATCTTCCAGGGAGGAAAAATGGGGCTTCTTGTCCCTCAGCTGGACAATGAGGGTAGGATCCGGGGCAAAGTGCTTGAATGCTGCGTGAGGCGTGTCAGGGACAGGCACTTCCTGACCATTCTGAATTCCACGAGGTGAGAAGAGGCTCAGTTCAGGTCTTTGGATGGCAGACACTGCGGGTCCGCTGGACCTCACGTCAGGTGTCTTCGAAGGTGGCCTACATGTGAGACTGAGGCCCAGGGCAGATTTCCTCTCGCCTCTGTAGAGGGGTCTTGGCCTGTTTGCATGCTGGAAGACAAGACAAAGACACACAAAGACTACATGTTAGAACGTCCTCACCAAGGGAGAGAAATTACAACTAACCCAATAAAATAGGTGAAAACCAGAACTTGTACCATGAAATTGAATATTATGAGATATAAAGGTGTTGAGTTTAAAAATGATGAGGGACTCAACCTCAGTGGTGGCCAGGATAAAACAAACTGCACCGTCACCTTGCTACGTGTTTGCGGCAGGTAGGAGAATCGAAAGGTTCTTCCCAGTGTCTCTCTTGAAGGAAGTGTACATGAGCACTCTCCAAAATTTTTCTAGGGAATGTGCACAGCTCCTGCTGTTTTGGAGGCGGTTTCATGAGTAAGGAGTGTTGAGGAACAATTTGGGGGTGTGCACCACCATTGCAATGCTATCTCTTACATCAAGGATTCCACCTTGTGGAGAACTGTGATGAAACCGCTTCCACAGCCCCCACCTGCATCTTGGTGACAGACATGCAAGGAGTAGTGCCAAACCCTAAACAGCAAGAAAAATGAGATCTGGCAAGTACACGAACTGATCACATTGGCTGGCATGGAATTGAAGAGTTCCCTCACAGAGAAGGGGGTGGAGGCAGATTGGGCTTCCCCCGAAGAGAACAAGAGGGGGCCCCAGGGGAGACTCACCCTCATGTAGTCACAGGACCCTGTCAATTCCTTCCAATTCGTCTGCGGACTCCCTTGAGCTCTCCTGGGAAATCTCTGCAGTAGAGCATTGCTGTGCTGCTCTTGTTGCCTGCAAACAAAAGCATGTCAAGTGCAGGGCACACAATTTCCTGGAGCCAGTTGGGACAGATATTCCTGTGTCCCAGGCTCCTTCAGTGTTGGGTTTTGAGACAGGTCGTGAAGCCCTGGGCCTTTGCCTCACCTCAGATTATTCCCCCAACTGCAGAGAACCCTGCGGGTTTTCTCATGCAGTCCTTTCCTTTTTCTCCATTGCTTCTCTCCCTGTCGTGGGGAGAATTCTGAAATGTTCCCCACCCCCTTGACTGACTCCCGAGGAGTTGAGTGAGCACCTGAGTGTGGACCCTGGAGGAGAGTGAGCTCCTATCTCGTTGTCTCCACCCCCCTGTCCTGGCCTGGAGGTGGCTGTGCACACCATGTGGAGCTGGGGAGACACGTGAGTCTCCTTGGATTTCAGCCCAAAGATTGATTACAAGCCCCAGGTTCCTCACCTTTGTCTTTGCTGCTTCTCTCTCTCTGGCTTCTGCAAGAGCCGTGGGTTTGGCTGCACCTGCAGATTCCCCGGTTTCACATTCTCCTTGCAAATACTGGAGCCCAAGGGCATGGGGGCTATGACCCCTTGCCAACGCTTCATGGGGCACCTGGTACTTCTTCTGTTGTGCCCAAAGGCTCCGCAGTCCTTGCACTTCACCTGTGGGTGGAGGAGGAAATGGTCTCTGAGTCAGCGGGAATCACAAGCACTTTTCCACAGTGAATAGAAGGACAGAGTTTGAGAGGTGAATATTGGTTTTGGAGAGGGGACAGGACATATGGCAGTAGCTGTGAGGACACTGAGCATATTAGGGTGCCTTCCAAAAGCTTCTGCTATGGATAGACAGTGGAGGAAGGATTGGAGCTCTCAAGGTGAGCAGATGAGTCATAAGTGAAGATTGAGGCAAAATCCAAGCTAGACAGGACAGCAAAGAGGAAGTGAGGTTGTTCCTCCGGGTCTGTGAATGGGCCTGTGCCTGGTGATGTGGTCTCAAGGCAAGAAATCGTCTCATGGGAAACGACAAGGGAGTGCTGGCCACAGAAGTGGCCATGTTCAAACCCTGTCTCTGGATTCCATGCACATCCCTGCTGCCCCACAGACCCAAGCCTCCACGCTTACCCTGGGATCCTCCTCCTCTGGTAGGGGAGCCTTCTTTGCCGCCGGTCCCTTCACTTGCTTCTTGCCGTTCTGGACATTAGAGAGTCTGGAGGGCCCGTGCTGGGTGGAACGGCCCGCCATCTTCCTCACCTCCTTGGTTTGTCACCTCAGTGTTTCTGGGGACTTGATATTCGGATTTCCTGAATCAAAAGCAGAAGAAAACTTTCAGATTGACACAGAGACTAAAGTCCTCATGCACCTTCTTCTCCAAGTGGGGATGAAGGGAGCTCATGAGCACTCAGTCAAAACACATTTCTCACAAGGTGATGTCTCCCTCCCAGAGATTTTGTCCTTCTCCCTGACTCCCTCGCCCGACAAAAGCTCGCTGCCCAAGACCAGACACGGGAGGCAGCCTTTGTCAATTTGCATTTCCATCCTTCAAAGAGTGATTTGAGAGACTTTGGTGAAGTCTATCACAATGCACTCTATTTGGACAAAGAAAGGCAAAATTTCCCCAGGTGTACACAATAATCCATGCCCCGGGAATGATGCAATGAATGCCGGGGCACACGTCTTGGAATGTCAAAAGCAAAGTAAGCTTTCCTATCGAAAACTGGAAGTTCCTCTTGGACACGAGAGGAGGCACTTTTAGCATTCCAATTCAGATAGGAAAAATGTTTTCTCCTCTACTGGCCTGGAGACCTGCCAGGGTCAGCATGGTCAGAACTGTATTGTTGTATTTGTCATCTTCATGACCCTATTTTAACGACTTTCCAAGAAATCTGAACTGAATATGTTTGAACTAAGTGTGAACTAATCTATTGTCTAGGCTTTAAGGCCCATAGCCAAAGCCAGCGAGTTTCCATTCCTGCTCACTCACTGCCCCATGCACATCAGGGACTGGGGTCTATTTCCTCTGGAATTTGAACTTTGTCTGATAATGAGCATTGAAAAGGATGTATCTCATGGATCTCTTTCTCAAAATTCCTGTGAAAATTAAAGAATCAATACCCCTGTGCCTCAAGACACATCGCTCCCTCTTTTTCCTACTGTCCTCCCTCTCAGAGGGATCGTCAGAGGGGGCAGTTTGTAATGGAAACCCACCTGAAATCCAGTAGTGATCCTCCGGTCTGATTCTCTACAGCTGGGTTCAAGAACAGCTGCCCTGGGTGGGATGCAGCTTCCAAGGTGCCTGCGGAAGGGTCAGAGGGGGAGTTTCCCTTCCGGGCAGGCTTTTATACTGATTCAAGGTCACGCGACCTCGTTAAGGGGATCTCAGTCAATCCATCTCATCTACCCACCTTTGACGTAAGCAGGTCTTGAAGCCATAAACCGTCCTGTGTCGCTTAGCATTTTCAGGCATTTTAAAATGCCAGGCACTCCTGGGCATACTTTGAAGAATATCTGTTTTCTGTAAGGAAAAGAAACCTCTGTGCTAATGCCTCTATCTTTCTCCACTTTGCACTTTTGTTCTTGTGGCGAATTATGTGTAACGTGGTAGTTCTTCTTGGAAGGCATTGAAGTGTAGACTTCTACCGCCCTCAGTACATTGACCTCGTTGTGCAAACATCACCATCGTCCGTCTCCCCAGCTTTTCATATTCTGCAACTGAAAGTCCCTATCTATTAAACACCCACTCTTCATTCTTCCCTCCCTGCAGACCCCTCTTCCACCATTCTCCTTTCGATGTCTATGCATGGGACTGCTCTAGGAATCCACAGAGAAGGCATTGTGCGATCTGCGTCCTGCTGGGACTGGCTTCTTTTGCACTGTGTCTTGTGACTCAAGTAATTGTTCCTGCCAGGTCCCTTTGGTTGAGCCAGGCAGCTCCACTCGGCTCAGTCTCTTAGTCCTGTACTCGGTAGTATGTAGATGACGTGGGACTTTCTTTTTCTAGCCTCATCTCCCTTTGGTTGATATTTGTGTGACTTTCACAACTTCCCGCTAGTGGTCAGGCCCAGGAGACGGTTAGGCACAGGTCTGTGTTTTGATGATGGGACGGTTGGGAATGAAAATGCCCTGTGATCTCGTCTGGGTAGTTGCTCATTGATTCAAAGGGACCAGCTTGACCTCCAAAGCGGGTGACTATGTACAACCGCCAGTAACGTGGGTGGAGTGTCTCCGTTGTTCCAGATTATTGGTACCCTGGGGAGTTTCCGCAGTTTGTGGTTTGCAGAGGTTTGCAACCGTATGGACTTTGAAAATTGCATTACATTAATAATTTATGAACTTGGCAAAATGCCCTAGGTCCTGGCTCCGTAGCCACGGCTTGATCCCATCCTCCTGCCCTGGAACCTGGGCAGCAGGGGCCCCTCCCTGATCTCCCACCGCAGCCTTGGGCCTCCTGGTGGCCTCTCCCCACTCCAAGGATCGCGTGCCCCCCGTGATTCTCACACCACTGGCCTGAATTGCCCCTTACCCACCCTCCACGTAATTGGAGTAGCACTTGCCACTCTCACGACTGGCTTCCCAAGGCAGAATAAACTGCGTACTTTCGGAAAAATAAAGGTATCCCTTTCACACCAGGAATTATTCCAATTTGCATAGACTCTTTTTGGTTCTGTTCTTTTAATTCTTAATTTGTCAATTGCCTCCTCAGCATTGCAGAGAAAATCCCTTGGGATTTAGAGCGGAATCGATGAGAACTTATACGAGAAAGTGTTTTGTGTTGAATTTCCCCAACTAAGATATGTGTTAACTGCTCCTAATTTATACGGCCGTTTATTTCAATTAG
Source organism: Diceros bicornis minor (assembly GCF_020826845.1). Lineage (NCBI taxonomy): Eukaryota > Metazoa > Chordata > Mammalia > Perissodactyla > Rhinocerotidae > Diceros > Diceros bicornis. The sequence continues at coordinate 778,880 of NW_026690893.1, read as the reverse complement.
GGGTATTTTATATTTTTCCTAAAACTCTACAGAGTTTTTCCTAGATTTCATATTTATAGCTCTTTCTTTGCAGAAGGAAGGATATTGTCAGTAACTCTTCTCCTCCATTGTAGTATTTTAGTTTATTGCTGTTAGACGTGAATGCTACCAATTTGGGAAGTTGGATTGCCGTAGTTGGAGTGTTGGTTGAAAGCAGCTGTTCGTTTCCAGACTTTTTCTCTGATTTTGCTAGGATGTGCCTCGTGGAGCATCGTATCACCAGCCAATACCAAAAAAGATTCAGGTGTAATTTCCAAGAGTACACAGTGCCCTCATTTCTCATGTGTCATGGCCCTGGCAGTGTGTGCAGCACAGTGTGGAGAGGAAGCCAACCCTGGGGGCTCCTTCTCAGTTTCTCTGGCTTTGGAGGCAGGAAGTTGACCTGAAAGCCTCCTGTTGGGTAGACCAATGTGGAATGTTTCAGTCGACTGTAATTCTTGAAGAGAATCTGCACATTATTTGCCCTCCTCAGAGGCTGAGCATGATCTCCAATACTATAATGATTGGGAGTAGCATCATCGTTGGGTCGATGAAACCCATTGTTATCATTACTATTCACTGTTATTTTTATTATTTTACCTGTTGTCTTTATGGCTTATAGGTCTGGTTATCTTTAGTCGACAATGACTAGCGTTTCTCTGTTTCTCAAGTGGTTCCGATTGACTGAAGATATGCATGCAGGTTCCCAAAGAGACCGCTATAGAGAGTGCAGCTCCCAGACTCTCCCTCTATGGCAAAGAACCTGTCTGTCTGAGGACGTTCCTGAAAAATTTGTTGTTCATCAGGCGGGCGGAGGCCATTGCGTGCCAGAAGCAGAGAATCAGGACGGGTGTCCTTGGCTGCCTGAGTCTCTGGACAAATCTCGAACTACGTCCGAGGCCCAGCAGTGGCTTGCAGCTGCCAGAAAGACCAGTGTGGGCGTCCTTAGCGAGCCAGCGCCACCATCAATTTTTCACTTGAGCTCAGGGACCCCAGAATGCCTCTCGATGACGTTGAAGGCTAGTGAATGTTGGGCAGGAGCCCCCAGAATTTTTTCCATGATGCACTGGGGGCACCGGAACTGCTCCTGCCAGCCTGGAAAGGCTGCAGAGGAAACCGTCGTCCTCGTGCAGAATTTTCTATTTCCCTTCAAGTGCCCAGGAACTGCCATTGGCCAAAATGATGGTGCGAGGATGGCTTCCTAACTGTGCCTGAGCTGTTGAAAGTCTTCCAGGTCCCAATAGCGATCTGCCACCAATTCGCCTGTCTCCCCTCAATGTCCTTGCTCCCTCTTCTCGCTTTTCCACGTCTTCCTTCCTGGCGTGGGCTTTAGAGTACTAACTACCAAGGTAGAGTAGAGTTAAATTTTCTAATGAATTGAGCTTCCCAGCTCAATTCCTTGTACCCAGGGAGCCCTAAGGAACATGTGACTGCACACTAGATGCTCAAGCAAGGTCGTCTGAATGTAGTATGGCGTGCTGTTTCCTGAAGGTGGTCCTGCTGAGACCCTATCGCCTCCTGTATATTTCTCTCAATGTCCTGAGAATACGCGAGTACTGTAGGCTTTCTGCGAGACCATGGGTGATCTTCACGGAAACCCACTGTGTTTGTAGCGAGATGATGGTTGGCTGTCAGGGCTTGTGTGTCCTGTGCTTTCTTTCCCAGGCTGAGTGCTAGTGGAAGTGGGTCTTGAAAGAGCAGCATCAGCGTCCCCAGGGAACTTGTGAGAAATAGAAACAGATGGATCCTTCCTAGACATCCAAACTCCTAATTCCCTGGTGTTGAGTCTTGTACATTGAAGAAATTTCTGTGTGCACGAGACTGTGAAAAGGAGTATTAGCTAAAGTGTTCTCCACTCTGGGCTGCCATTTGAAATCCCCTACGTCGATCTAGGGAATGCAGTCATCTCAGCACTGGCGTGTGGTTGTTCAGTGGTGGGCCTGCGTGAATGGGGTTGTCAGAATCTGTAAGAGAGTTATGGGGCAGGACGGAGGCCGTGAGACCAGACCAGGGCCTATGCCGAAAGGAGGGAAGTCTGTCCCGGGTCCCAAGGAGACTGGAGCACTTCAGTAGCTATGGCAGGCTGGGGTATTGCCGAAATGTGCCATCTTGACTTTTCCCTTCTTTTTGGTGACCTTGTGCGTTCACCCAGGGGCTGCCCTCCTTGGAAGGCACAGAAGGCTGCAGACTGAAAGAAGCACTCGCCAACGGATGTCCTCCAAGGAGGTAGGAGCAGTCATTTGTTCTTCCTATGGAAATGTTCCTTACCGAGGCATGGGAGTTTTCTGGATTCTACTCAGAGCTTTTCCCGAATGAGAAAATGGAGATCACAGGTGACTCAGGTGAAATCTTTGCTCACCACCTCCAGTGGATCTCAAACTTTGCTGCCCACTGTTATCACGTCGGGAGATTTCCAAAGCTCCCAGTGCCCAGGCCGCAATAAACACACCCTCAATTTGCATCTCTTGCAGTAGGCTTCAGGCACAGGTATTTGCTAACCACCCCGCCCTGAGTCCCATGTGGGCCACCGTGCGAATAAGTCTGCAGGCACGCTTGTCTCACTGAAATCTGCCTAAGATTCCCTGGGGCTCACTGTCAAAATGCATGTAATGATGCCGTGGGGCTGAGTGTGCCTGAGAATCTGTGTTTCTAAAAAGCCCTAGGTCCTGCCAAACAGTGCTTCACCCAGTCACTTTAACTTGGATGAGTCAAAGAAATTTTTAAAATGGTCTGCATGCCTAGAAATCAAAAGTGCGTACCACAGGTCACCTTTGGGAGAATTTTATTAATAACAAAAGAACATTGTAAAACACAACTTTCTAATGACGTTTAATAACCCAAAGGAACAGAGCCATGAGAATATCCCGCATCAGGATTTCCACAGAAATAACCCCACAGAGTCAAAATATCTCATCCCAGGTCAGGGAAGTCTTTACAATTTGCCACGGACTCTTTTGAGCCCTTTACCCATTTTCCCCAAATTCTGAAATCGGAGGAGAGATACAGATCCATTTCCTATTATCTTTTAGTTGAGACCTTACCCCTGCAATCGAACTCACTAGTATCCAATGGATTTCAGTGTCAAACAACTTCCTATTCCAGTTTGATTACCGCCCTTTGAATCGTCACTTCTGCTTCCATCATGAAAGAGGGCAGTGTTTGCCTGTGTGTTTCCACAAGCATCGCCTGGGCTTCCACCATGTGTAGCCAGAGCAGAGATGGGGAATGGCTGATTCGCGAGAAAAACCTTGCTCCTTGTGACTTCTCCTCCTCACTGGACAGTCAGTTCCAGGTGTCCTGGGGTGGGAGGACGTGTCTTCCTTGGCAGGAGGTGTCTCCCTCCGAGTCACTCTCTTCCGAGGAAGAGGAAACCTGGAGGTCATTCTCCAGGACACTCAGTGGGACTTGGGCACAGTGTCCCTCAGACGTCTCTTGTGTGAGAGGGCTCTGCCCGGGAGGGCTTGGCTTCTCAGCTGGAAGGCAGGAGGGAGCAGTCAGGAGTCTGGAGCTCCACCAGCCATTGTCTAATCTCCTGAAGAGCATTCTGAGGGGCTGGCCTGGGTCACGGTTCAGTGCTGGGCGATGGGCCACAGTGCAGGGCTGAGCGGTATTCAGGTGAGGTCTGTGGTGTGGAGGCGGGAGGTCAATGCTTTTCCCCTGGGCATGCATCTTTCTGGTCACCTGGCATCCCGCAGTGGGTCTCCGTCCAGTTGTCCGTGGTGGAGGCTGGGGAGTCTGGAAAACCCCCAGATGTGGTCTCTGAGTGCTCTTCTTAGGTGCTTGGAAGGGAGTGAGTCTCGGTTTCTTTGGGAGCGTCTGGAAAGCCTGCACTGGCACCTGGGCAGGTCTCTTGCCTGGTGCCTTGATGCTGATTTTGGCATCCCGGTCCACAGTAGGTCCAGCAGCCTGTGGGCTGGGATAGGAGTTGACATCCAGATACATGGCTTGTGCCTGGGGCTGGTGAGCGTGGCCCAGGCCATGTGTCTTAGAGGGAGCCTGGGGATCTTCCAGGGAGGAAAAATGGGGCTTCTTGTCCCTCAGCTGGACAATGAGGGTAGGATCCGGGGCAAAGTGCTTGAATGCTGCGTGAGGCGTGTCAGGGACAGGCACTTCCTGACCATTCTGAATTCCACGAGGTGAGAAGAGGCTCAGTTCAGGTCTTTGGATGGCAGACACTGCGGGTCCGCTGGACCTCACGTCAGGTGTCTTCGAAGGTGGCCTACATGTGAGACTGAGGCCCAGGGCAGATTTCCTCTCGCCTCTGTAGAGGGGTCTTGGCCTGTTTGCATGCTGGAAGACAAGACAAAGACACACAAAGACTACATATTAGAACGTCCTCACCAAGGGAGAGAAATTACAACTAACCCAATAAAATAGGTGAAAACCAGAACTTGTAACATGAAATTGAATATTATGAGATATAAAGGTGTTGAGTTTAAAAATGATGAGGGACTCAACCTCAGTGGTGGCCAGGATAAAACAAACTGCACCGTCACCTTGCTACGTGTTTGCGGCAGGTAGGAGAATCGAAAGGTTCTTCCCAGTGTCTCTCTTGAAGGAAGTGTACATGAGCACTCTCCAAAATTTTTCTAGGGAATGTGCACAGCTCCTGCTGTTTTGGAGGCGGTTTCATGAGTAAGGAGTGTTGAGGAACAATTTGGGGGTGTGCACCACCATTGCAATGCTATCTCTTACATCAAGGATTCCACCTTGTGGAGAACTGTGATGAAACCGCTTCCACAGCCCCCACCTGCATCTTGGTGACAGACATGCAAGGAGTAGTGCCAAACCCTAAACAGCAAGAAAAATGAGATCTGGCAAGTACACGAACTGATCACATTGGCTGGCATGGAATTGAAGAGTTCCCTCACAGAGAAGGGGGTGGAGGCAGATTGGGCTTCCCCCGAAGAGAACAAGAGGGGGCCCCAGGGGAGACTCACCCTCATGTAGTCACAGGACCCTGTCAATTCCTTCCAATTCGTCTGCGGACTCCCTTGAGCTCTCCTGGGAAATCTCTGCAGTAGAGCATTGCTGTGCTGCTCTTGTTGCCTGCAAACAAAAGCATGTCAAGTGCAGGGCACACAATTTCCTGGAGCCAGTTGGGACAGATATTCCTGTGTCCCAGGCTCCTTCAGTGTTGGGTTTTGAGACAGGTCGTGAAGCCCTGGGCCTTTGCCTCACCTCAGATTATTCCCCCAACTGCAGAGAACCCTGCGGGTTTTCTCATGCAGTCCTTTCCTTTTTCTCCATTGCTTCTCTCCCTGTCGTGGGGAGAATTCTGAAATGTTCCCCACCCCCTTGACTGACTCCCGAGGAGTTGAGTGAGCACGTGAGTGTGGACCCTGGAGGAGAGTGAGCTCCTATCTCGTTGTCTCCACCCCCCTGTCCTGGCCTGGAGGTGGCTGTGCACACCATGTGGAGCTGGGGAGACACGTGAGTCTCCTTGGATTTCAGCCCAAAGATTGATTACAAGCCCCAGGTTCCTCACCTTTGTCTTTGCTGCTTCTCTCTCTCTGGCTTCTGCAAGAGCCGTGGGTTTGGCTGCACCTGCAGATTCCCCGGTTTCACATTCTCCTTGCAAATACTGGAGCCCAAGGGCATGGGGGCTATGACCCCTTGCCAACGCTTCATGGGGCACCTGGTACTTCTTCTGTTGTGCCCAAAGGCTCCGCAGTCCTTGCACTTCACCTGTGGGTGGAGGAGGAAATGGTCTCTGAGTCAGCGGGAATCACAAGCACTTTTCCACAGTGAATAGAAGGACAGAGTTTGAGAGGTGAATATTGGTTTTGGAGAGGGGACAGGACATATGGCAGTAGCTGTGAGGACACTGAGCATATTAGGGTGCCTTCCAAAAGCTTCTGCTATGGATAGACAGTGGAGGAAGGATTGGAGCTCTCAAGGTGAGCAGATGAGTCATAAGTGAAGATTGAGGCAAAATCCAAGCTAGACAGGACAGCAAAGAGGAAGTGAGGTTGTTCCTCCGGGTCTGTGAATGGGCCTGTGCCTGGTGATGTGGTCTCAAGGCAAGAAATCGTCTCATGGGAAAGGACAAGGGAGTGCTGGCCACAGAAGTGGCCATGTTCAAACCCTGTCTCTGGATTCCATGCACATCCCTGGTGCCCCACAGACCCAAGCCTCCACGCTTACCCTGGGATCCTCCTCCTCTGGTAGGGGAGCCTTCTTTGCCGCCGGTCCCTTCACTTGCTTCTTGCCCTTCTGGACATTAGAGAGTCTGGAGGGCCCGTGCTGGGTGGAACGGCCCGCCATCTTCCTCACCTCCTTGGTTTGTCACCTCAGTGTTTCTGGGGACTTGATATTCGGATTTCCTGAATCAAAAGCAGAAGAAAACTTTCAGATTGACACAGAGACTAAAGTCCTCATGCACCTTCTTCTCCAAGTGGGGATGAAGGGAGCTCATGAGCACTCAGTCAAAACACATTTCTCACAAGGTGATGTCTCCCTCCCAGAGATTTTGTCCTTCTCCCTGACTCCCTCGCCCGACAAAAGCTCGCTGCCCAAGACCAGACACGGGAGGCAGCCTTTGTCAATTTGCATTTCCATCCTTCAAAGAGTGATTTGAGAGACTTTGGTGAAGTCTATCACAATGCACTCTATTTGGACAAAGAAAGGCAAAATTTCCCCAGGTGTACACAATAATCCATGCCCCGGGAATGATGCAATGAATGCCGGGGCACACGTCTTGGAATGTCAAAAGCAAAGTAAGCTTTCCTATCGAAAACTGGAAGTTCCTCTTGGACACGAGAGGAGGCACTTTTCACATTCCAATTCAGATAGGAAAAATGTTTTCTCCTCTACTGGCCTGGAGACCTGCCAGGGTCAGCATGGTCAGAACTCTATTGTTTTATTTGTCATCTTCATGACCCTATTTTAACGACTTTCCAAGAAATCTGAACTGAATATGTTTGAACTAAGTGTGAACTAATCTATTGTCTAGGCTTTAAGGCCCATAGCCAAAGCCAGCGAGTTTCCATTCCTGCTCACTCACTGCCCCATGCACATCAGGGACTGGGGTCTATTTCCTCTGGAATTTGAACTTTGTCTGATAATGAGCATTGAAAAGGATGTATCTCATGGATCTCTTTCTCAAAATTCCTGTGAAAATTAAAGAATCAATACCCCTGTGCCTCAAGACACATCGCTCCCTCTTTTTCCTACTGTCCTCCCTCTCAGAGGGATCGTCAGAGGGGGCAGTTTGTAATGGAAACCCACCTGAAATCCAGTAGTGATCCTCCGGTCTGATTCTCTACAGCTGGGTTCAAGAACAGCTGCCCTGGATGGGATGCAGCTTCCAAGGTGCCTGCGGAAGGGTCAGAGGGGGAGTTTCCCTTCCGGGCAGGCTTTTATACTGATTCAAGGTCACGTGACCTCGTTAAGGGGATCTCAGTCAATCCATCTCATCTACCCACCTTTGACGTAAGCAGGTCTTGAAGCCATAAACCGTCCTGTGTCGCTTAGCATTTTCAGGCATTTTAAAATGCCAGGCACTCCTGGGCATACTTTGAAGAATATCTGTTTTCTGTAAGGAAAAGAAACCTCTGTGCTAATGCCTCTATCTTTCTCCACTTTGCACTTTTGTTCTTGTGGCGAATTATGTGTAACGTGGTAGTTCTTCTTGGAAGGCATTGAAGTGTAGACTTCTACCGCCCTCAGTACATTGACCTCGTTGTGCAAACATCACCATCGTCCGTCTCCCCAGCTTTTCATATTCTGCAACTGAAAGTCCCTATCTATTAAACACCCACTCTTCATTCTTCCCTCCCTGCAGACCCCTCTTCCACCATTCTCCTTTCGATGTCTATGCATGGGACTGCTCTAGGAATCCACAGAGAAGGCATTGTGCGATCTGCGTCCTGCTGGGACTGGCTTCTTTTGCACTGTGTCTTGTGACTCAAGTAATTGTTCCTGCCAGGTCCCTTTGGTTGAGCCAGGCAGCTCCACTCGGCTCAGTCTCTTAGTCCTGTACTCGGTAGTATGTAGATGACGTGGGACTTTCTTTTTCTAGCCTCATCTCCCTTTGGTTGATATTTGTGTGACTTTCACAACTTCCCGCTGGTGGTCAGGCCCAGGAGACGGTTAGGCACAGGTCTGTGTTTTGATGATGGGACGGTTGGGAATGAAAATGCCCTGTGATCTCGTCTGGGTAGTTGCTCATTGATTCAAAGGGACCAGCTTGACCTCCAAAGCGGGTGACTATGTACAACCGCCAGTAACGTGGGTGGAGTGTCTCCGTTGTTCCAGATTATTGGTACCCTGGGGAGTTTCCGCAGTTTGTGGTTTGCAGAGGTTTGCAACCGTATGGACTTTGAAAATTGCATTACATTAATAATTTATGAACTTGGCAAAATGCCCTAGGTCCTGGCGCCGTAGCCACGGCTTGATCCCATCCTCCTGCCCTGGAACCTGGGCAGCAGGGGCCCCTCCCTGATCTCCCACCACAGCCTTGGGCCTCCTGGTGGCCTCTCCCCGCTCCAAGGATCGCGTGCCCCCCGTGATTCTCACACCACTGGCCTGAATTGCCCCTTACCCACCCTCCACGTAATTGGAGTAGCACTTGCCACTCTCACGACTGGCTTCCCAAGGCAGAATAAACTGCGTACTTTCGGAAAAATAAAGGTATCCCTTTCACACCAGGAATTATTCCAATTTGCATAGACTCTTTTTGGTTCTGTTCTTTTAATTCTTAATTTGTCAATTGCCTCCTCAGCATTGCAGAGAAAATCCCTTGGGATTTAGAGCGGAATCGATGAGAACTTATACGAGAAATTGTTTTGTGTTGAATTTCCCCAACTAAGATATGTGTTAACTGCTCCTAATTTATACGGCCGTTTATTTCAATTGGGGTATTTTATATTTTTCCTAAAACTCTACAGAGTTTTTCCTAGATTTCATATTTATAGCTCTTTCTTTGCAGAAGGAAGGATATTGTCAGTAACTCTTCTCCTCCATTGTAGTATTTTAGTTTATTGCTGTTAGACGTGAATGCTACCAATTTGGGAAGTTGGATTGCCGTAGTTGGAGTGTTGGTTGAAAGCAGCTGTTCGTTTCCAGACTTTTTCTCTGATTTTGCTAGGATGTGCCTCGTGGAGCATCGTATCACCAGCCAATACCAAAAAAGATTCAGGTGTAATTTCCAAGAGTACACAATGCCCTCATTTCTCATGTGTCATGGCCCTGGCAGTGTGTGCAGCACAGTGTGGAGAGGAAGCCAACCCTGGGGGCTCCTTCTCAGTTTCTCTGGCTTTGGAGGCAGGAAGTTGACCTGAAAGCCTCCTGTTGGCTAGACCAATGTGGAATGTTTCAGTCGACTGTAATTCTTGAAGAGAATCTGCACATTATTTGCCCTCCTCAGAGGCTGAGCATGATCTCCAATACTATAATGATTGGGAGTAGCATCATCGTTGGGTCGATGAAACCCATTGTTATCATTACTATTCACTGTTATTTTTATTATTTTACCTGTTGTCTTTATGGCTTATAGATCTGGTTATCTTTAGTCGACAATGACTAGCGTTTCTCTGTTTCTCAAGTGGTTCCGATTGACTGAAGATATGCATGCAGGTTCCCAAAGAGACCGCTATAGAGAGTGCAGCTCCCAGACTCTCCCTCTATGGCAAAGAACCTGTCTGTCTGAGGACGTTCCTGAAAAATTTGTTGTTCATCTGGCGGGCGGAGGCCATTGCGTGCCAGAAGCAGAGAATCAGGACGGGTGTCCTTGGCTGCCTGAGTCTCTGGACAAATCTCGAACTACGTCCGAGGCCCAGCAGTGGCTTGCAGCTGCCAGAAAGACCAGTGTGGGCGTCCTTAGCGAGCCAGCGCCACCATCAATTTTTCACTTGAGCTCAGGGACCCCAGAATGCCTCTCGATGACGTTGAAGGCTAGTGAATGTTGGGCAGGAGCCCCCAGAATTTTTTCCATGATGCACTGGGGGCACCGGAACTGCTCCTGCCAGCCTGGAAAGGCTGCAGAGGAAACCGTCGTCCTCGTGCAGAATTTTCTATTTCCCTTCAAGTGCCCAGGAACTGCCATTGGCCAAAATGATGGTGCGAGGATGGCTTCCTAACTGTGCCTGAGCTGTTGAAAGTCTTCCAGGTCCCAATAGCGGTCTGCCACCAATTCGCCTGTCTCCCCTCAATGTCCTTGCTCCCTCTTCTCGCTTTTCCACGTCTTCCTTCCTGGCGTGGGCTTTAGAGTACTAACTACCAAGGTAGAGCAGAGTTAAATTTTCTAATGAATTGAGGTTCCCAGCTCAATTCCTTGTACCCAGGGAGCCCTAAGGAACATGTGACTGCACACTAGATGCTCAAGCAAGGTCGTCTGAATGTAGTATGGCGTGCTGTTTCCTGAAGGTGGTCCTGCTGAGACCCTATCGCCTCCTGTATACTTCTCTCAATGTCCTGAGAATACGCGAGTACTGTAGGCTTTCTGCGAGACCATGGGTGATCTTCACGGAAACCCACTGTGTTTGTAGCGAGATGATGGTTGGCTGTCAGGGCTTGTGTGTCCTGTGCTTTCTTTCCCAGGCTGAGTGCTAGTGGAAGTGGGTCTTGAAAGAGCAGCATCAGCGTCCCCAGGGAACTTGTGAGAAATAGAAACAGATGGATCCTTCCTAGACATCCAAACTCCTAATTCCCTGGTGTTGAGTCTTGTACATTGAAGAAATTTCTGCGTGCACGAGACTGTGAAAAGGAGTATTAGCTAAAGTGTTCTCCACTCTGGGCTGCCATTTGAAATCCCCTAGGTCGATCTAGGGAATGCAGTCATCTCAGCACTGGCGTGTGGTTGTTCAGTGGTGGGCCTGCGTGAATGGGGTTGTCAGAATCTCTAAGAGAGTTATGGGGCAGGACGGAGGCCGTGAGACCAGACCAGGGCCTATGCCGAAACGAGGGAAGTCTGTCCCGGGTCCCAAGGAGACTGGAGCACTTCAGTAGCTATGGCAGGCTGGGGTATTGCCGAAATGTGCCATCTTGACTTTTCCCTTCTTTTTGGTGACCTTGTGCGTTCACCCAGGGGCTGCCCTCCTTGGGAGGCACAGAAGGCTGCAGACTGAAAGAAGCACTCGCCAACGGATGTCCTCCAAGGAGGTAGGAGCAGTCATTTGTTCTTCCTATGGAAATGTTCCTTACCGAGGCATGGGAATTTTCTGGATCCTACTCAGAGCTTTTCCCGAATGAGAAAATGGAGATCACAGGTGACTCAGGTGAAATCTTTGCTCACCACCTCCAGTGGATCTCAAACTTTGCTGCCCACTGTTATCACGTCGGGAGATTTCCAAAGCTCCCAGTGCCCAGGCCGCAATAAACACACCCTCAATTTGCATCTCTTGCAGTAGGCTTCAGGCACAGGTATTTGCTAACCACCCCGCCCTGAGTCCCATGTGGGCCACCGTGCGAATAAGTCTGCAGGCACGCTTGTCTCACTGAAATCTGCCTAAGATTCCCTGGGGCTCACTGTCAAAATGCATGTAATGATGACGTGGGGCTGAGTGTGCCTGAGAATCTGTGTTTCTAAAAAGCCCTAGGTCCTGCCAAACAGTGCTTCCCCCAGTCACTTTAACTTGGATGAGTCAAAGAAATTTTTAAAATGGTCTGCATGCCTAGAAATCAAAAGTGCGTACCACAGGTCACCTTTGGGAGAATTTTATTAATAACAAAAGAACATTGTAAAACACAACTTTCTAATGACGTTTAGTAAGACAAAGGAACAAAGCCATGAGAATATCCCGCATCAGGATTTCCACAGAAATAACCCCACAGAGTCAAAATATCTCATCCCAGGTCAGGGAAGTCTTTACAATTTGCCACGGACTCTTTTGAGCCCTTTACCCATTTTCCCCAAATTCTGAAATCGGAGGAGAGATACAGATCCATTTCCTATTATCTTTTAGTTGAGACCTTACCCCTGCAATCGAACTCACTAGTATCCAATGGATTTCAGTGTCAAACAACTTCCTATTCCAGTTTGATTACCGCCCTTTGAATCGTCACTTCTGCTTCCATCATGAAAGAGGGCAGTGTTTGCCTGTGTGTTTCCACAAGCATCGCCTGGGCTTCCACCATGTGTAGCCAGAGCAGAGATGGGGAATGGCTGATTCGCGAGAAAAACCTTGCTCCTTGTGACTTCTCCTCCTCACTGGACAGTCAGTTCCAGGTGTTCTGGGGTGGGAGGACGTGTCTTCCTTGGCAGGAGGTGTCTCCCTCCGAGTCACTCTCTTCCGAGGAAGAGGAAACCTGGAGGTCATTCTCCAGGACACTCAGTGGGACTTGGGCACAGTGTCCCTCAGACGTCTCTTGTGTGAGAGGGCTCTGCCCGGGAGGGCTTGGCTTCTCAGCTGGAAGGCAGGAGGGAGCAGTCAGGAGTCTGGAGCTCCACCAGCCATTGTCTAATCTCCTGAAGAGCATTCTGAGGGGCTGGCCTGGGTCACGGTTCAGTGCTGGGCGATGGGCCACAGTGCAGGGCTGAGCGGTATTCAGGTGAGGTCTGTGGTGTGGAGGCGGGAGGTCAATGCTTTTCCCCTGGGCATGCATCTTTCTGGTCACCTGGCATCCCGCAGTGGGTCTCCGTCCAGTTGTCCGTGGTGGAGGCTGGGGAGTCTGGAAAACCCCCAGATGTGGTCTCTGAGTGCTCTTCTTAGGTGCTTGGAAGGGAGTGAGTCTCGGTTTCTTTGGGAGCGTCTGGAAAGCCTGCACTGGCACCTGGGCAGGTCTCTTGCCTGGTGCCTTGATGCTGATTTTGGCATCCCGGTCCACAGTAGGTCCAGCAGCCTGTGGGCTGGGATAGGAGTTGACATCCAGATACATAGCTTGTGCCTGGGGCTGGTGAGCGTGGCCCAGGCCATGTGTCTTAGAGGGAGCCTGGGGATCTTCCAGGGAGGAAAAATGGGGCTTCTTGTCCCTCAGCTGGACAATGAGGGTAGGATCCGGGGCAAAGTGCTTGAATGCTGCGTGAGGCGTGTCAGGGACAGGCACTTCCTGACCATTCTGAATTCCACGAGATGAGAACAGGCTCAGTTCAGGTCTTTGGATGGCAGACACTGCGGGTCCGCTGGACCTCACGTCAGGTGTCTTCGAAGGTGGCCTACATGTGAGACTGAGGCCCAGGGCAGATTTCCTCTCGCCTCTGTAGAGGGGTTTTGGCCTGTTTGCATGCTGGAAGACAAGACAAAGACACACAAAGACTACATATTAGAACGTCCTCACCAAGGGAGAGAAATTACAACTAACCCAATAAAATAGGTGAAAACCAGAACTTGTAACAAGAAATTGAATATTATGAGATATAAAGGTGTTGAGTTTAAAAATGATGAGGGACTCAACCTCAGTGGTGGCCAGGATAAAAGAAACTGCACCGTCACCTTGCTACGTGTTTGCGGCAGGTAGGAGAATCGAAAGGTTCTTCCCAGTGTCTCTCTTGAAGGAAGTGTACATGAGCACTCTCCAAAATTTTTCTAGGGAATGTGCACAGCTCCTGCTGTTTTGGAGGCGGTTTCATGTGTAAGGAGTGTTGAGGAACAATTTGGGGGTGTGCACCACCATTGCAATGCTATCTCTTACATCAAGGATTCCACCTTGTGGAGACCTGTGATGAAAGCGCTTCCACAGCCCCCACCTGCATCTTGGTGATAGACATGCAAGGAGTAGTGCCAAACCCTAAACAGCAAGAAAAATGAGATCTGGCAAGTACACGAACTGATCACATTGGCTGGCATGGAATTGAAGAGTTCCCTCACAGAGAAGGGGGTTGAGGCAGATTGGGCTTCCCCCGAAGAGAACAAGAGGGGGCCCCAGGGGAGACTCACCCTCATGTAGTCACAGGACCCTGTCAATTCCTTCCAATTCGTCTGCGGACTCCCTTGAGCTCTCCTGGGAAATCTCTGCAGTAGAGCATTGCTGTGCTGCTCTTGTTGCCTGCAAACAAAAGCATATCAAGTGCAGGGCACACAATTTCCTGGAGCCAGTTGGGACAGATATTCCTGTGTCCCAGGCTCCTTCAGTGTTGGGTTTTGAGACAGGTCGTGAAGCCCTGGGCCTTTGCCTCACCTCAGATTATTCCCCCAACTGCAGAGAACCCTGCGGGTTTTCTCATGCAGTCCTTTCCTTTTTCTCCATTGCTTCTCTCCCTGTCGTGGGGAGAATTCTGAAACACCCCCTTGACTGACTACCGAGGAGTTGAGTGAGCACCTGAGTGTGGACCCTGGAGGAGAGTGAGCTCCTATCTCGTTGTCTCCACCCCCCTGTCCTGGCCTGGAGGTGGCTGTGTACACCATGTGGAGCTGGGGAGACACGTGAGTCTCCTTGGATTTCAGCCCAAAGATTGGTTACAAGCTCCCAGGTTCCTCACCTTTGTCTTTGCTGCTTCTCTCTCTCTGGCTTCTGCAAGAGCCGTGGGTATGGCTGCACCTGCAGATTCCCCGGTTTCACATTCTCCTTGCAAATACTGGAGCCCAAGGGCAGGGGGGCTATGGCCCCTTGCCAACGATTCATGGGGCACCTGGTACTTCTTCTGTTGTGCCCAAAGGCTCCGCAGTCCTTGCACTTCACCTGTGGGTGGAGGAGGAAATGGTCTCTGAGTCAGCGGGAATCACAAGCACTTTTCCACAGTGAATAGAAGGACAGAGTTTGAGAGGTGAATATTGGTTTTGGAGAGGGGACAGGACATATGGCAGTAGCTGTGAGGACACTGAGCATATTAGGGTGCCTTCCAAAAGCTTCTGCTATGGATAGACAGTGGAGGAAGGATTGGAGCTCTCAAGGTGAGCAGATGAGTCATAAGTGAAGATTGAGGCAAAATCCAAGCTAGACAGGACAGCAAAGAGGAAGTGAGGTTGTTCCTCCGGGTCTGTGAATGGGCCTGTGCCTGGTGATGTGGTCTCAAGGCAAGAAATCGTCTCATGGGAAAGGACAAGGGAGTGCTGGCCACAGAAGTGGCCATGTTCAAACCCTGTCTCTGGATTCCATGCACATCCCTGCTGCCCCACAGACCCAAGCCTCCACGCTTACCCTGGGATCCTCCTCCTCTGGTAGGGGAGCCTTCTTTGCCGCCGGTCCCTTCACTTGCTTCTTGCCCTTCTGGACATTAGAGAGTCTGGAGGGCCCGTGCTGGGTGGAACGGCCCGCCATCTTCCTCACCTCCTTGGTTTGTCACCTCAGTGTTTCTGGGGACTTGATATTCGGATTTCCTGAATCAAAAGCAGAAGAAAACTTTCAGATTGACACAGAGACTAAAGTCCTCATGCACCTTCTTCTCCAAGTGGGGATGAAGGGAGCTCATGAGCACTCAGTCAAAACACATTTCTCACAAGGTGATGTCTCCCTCCCAGAGATTTTGTCCTTCTCCCTGACTCCCTCGCCCGACAAAAGCTCGCTGCCCAAGACCAGACACGGGAGGCAGCCTTTGTCAATTTGCATTTCCATCCTTCAAAGAGTGATTTGAGAGACTTTGGTGAAGTCTATCACAATGCACTCTATTTGGACAAAGAAAGGCAAAATTTCCCCAGGTGTACACAATAATCCATGCCCCGGGAATGATGCAATGAATGCCGGGGCACACGTCATGGAATGTCAAAAGCAAAGTAAGCTTTCCTATCGAAAACTGGAAGTTCCTCTTTGACACGAGAGGAGGCACTTTTCACATTCCAATTCAGATAGGAAAAATGTTTTCTCCTCTACTGGCCTGGAGACCTGCCAGGGTCAGCATGGTCAGAACTGTATTGTTTTATTTGTCATCTTCATGACCCTATTTTAACGACTTTCCAAGAAATCTGAACTGAATATGTTTGAACTAAGTGTGAACTAATCTATTGTCTAGGCTTTAAGGCCCATAGCCAAAGCCAGCGAGTTTCCATTCCTGCTCACTCACTGCCCCATGCACATCAGGGACTGGGGTCTATTTCCTCTGGAATTTGAACTTTGTCTGATAATGAGCATTGAAAAGGATGTATCTCATGGATCTCTTTCTCAAAATTCCTGTGAAAATTAAAGAATCAATACCCCTGTGCCTCAAGACACATCGCTCCCACTTTTTCCTACTGTCCTCCCTCTCAGAGGGATCGTCAGAGGGGGCAGTTTGTAATGGAAACCCACCTGAAATCCAGTAGTGATCCTCCGGTCTGATTCTCTACAGCTGGGTTCAAGAACAGCTGCCCTGGATGGGATGCAGCTTCCAAGGTGCCTGCGGAAGGGTCAGAGGGGGAGTTTCCCTTCCGGGCAGGCTTTTATACTGATTCAAGGTCACGTGACCTCGTTAAGGGGATCTCAGTCAATCCATCTCATCTACCCACCTTTGACGTAAGCAGGTCTTGAAGCCATAAACCGTCCTGTGTCGCTTAGCATTTTAAGGCATTTTAAAATGCCAGGCACTCCTGGGCATTCTTTGAAGAATATCTGTTTTCTGTAAGGAAAAGAAACCTCTGTGCTAATGCCTCTATCTTTCTCCACTTTGCACTTTTGTTCTTGTGGCGAATTATGTGTAACGTGGTAGTTCTTCTTGGAAGGCATTGAAGTGTAGACTTCTACCGCCCTCAGTACATTCACCTTGTTGTGCAAACATCACCATCGTCCGTCTCCCCAGCTTTTCATATTCTGCAACTGAAAGTCACTATCTATTAAACACCCACTCTTCATTCTTCCCTCCCTGCAGACCCCTCTTTCACCATTCTCCTTTCGATGTCTATGCATGGGACTGCTCTAGGAATCCACAGAGAAGGCATTGTGCGATCTGCGTCCTGCTGGGACTGGCTTCCTTTGCACTGTGTCTTGTGACTCAAGTAATTGTTCCTGCCAGGTCCCTTTGGTTGAGCCAGGCAGCTCCACTCGGCTCAGTCTCTTAGTCCTGTACTCGGTAGTATGTAGATGACGTGGGACTTTCTTTTTCTAGCCTCATCTCCCTTTGGTTGATATTTGTGTGACTTTCACAACTTCCCGCTAGTGGTCAGGCCCAGGAGACGGTTAGGCACAGGTCTGTGTTTTGATGATGGGACGGTTGGGAATGAAAATGCCCTGTGATCTCGTCTGGGTAGTTGCTCATTGATTCAAAGGGACCAGCTTGACCTCCAAAGCGGGTGACTATGTACAACCGCCAGTAACGTGGGTGGAGTGTCTCCGTTGTTCCAGATTATTGGTACCCTGGGGAGTTTCCGCAGTTTGTGGTTTGCAGAGGTTTGCAACCGTATGGACTTTGAAAATTGCATTACATTAATAATTTATGAACTTGGCAAAATGCCCTAGGTCCTGGCTCCGTAGCCACGGCTTGATCCCATCCTCCTGCCCTGGAACCTGGGCAGCAGGGGCCCCTCCCTGATCTCCCACCGCAGCCTTGGGCCTCCTGGTGGCCTCTCCCCGCTCCAAGGATCGCGTGCCCCCCGTGATTCTCACACCACTGGCCTGAATTGCCCCTTACCCACCCTCCACGTAATTGGAGTAGCACTTGCGACTCTCACGACTGGCTTCCCAAGGCAGAATAAACTGCGTACTTTCGGAAAAATAAAGGTATCCCTTTCACACCAGGAATTATTCCAAGTTGCATAGACTCTTTTTGGTTCTGTTCTTTTAATTCTTAATTTGTCAATTGCCTCCTCAGCATTGCAGAGAAAATCCCTTGGGATTTAGAGCGGAATCGATGAGAACTTATACGAGAAAGTGTTTTGTGTTGAATTTCCCCAACTAAGATATGTGTTAACTGCTCCTAATTTATACGGCCGTTTATTTCAATTAGGGGTATTTTATATTTCTCCTAAAACTCTACAGAGTTTTTCCTAGATTTCATATTTATAGCTCTTTCTTTGCAGAAGGAAGGATATTGTCAGTAACTCTTCTCCTCCATTGTAGTATTTTAGTTTATTGCTGTTAGACGTGAATGCTACCAATTTGGGAAGTTGGATTGCCGTAGTTGGAGTGTTGGTTGAAAGCAGCTGTTCGTTTCCAGACTTTTTCTCTGATTTTGCTAGGATGTGCCTCGTGGAGCATCGTATCACCAGCCAATACCAAAAAAGATTCAGGTGTAATTTCCAAGATTACACAGTGCCCTCATTTCTCATGTGTCATGGCCCTGGCAGTGTGTGCAGCACAGTGTGGAGAGGAAGCCAACCCTGGGGGCTCCTTCTCAATTTCTCTGGCTTTGGAGGCAGGAAGTTGACCTGAAAGCCTCCTGTTGGCTAGACCAATGTGGAATGTTTCAGTCGACTGTAATTCTTGAAGAGAATCTGCACATTATTTGCCCTCCTCAGAGGCTGAGCATGATCTCCAATACTATAATGATTGGGAGTAGCATCATCGTTGGGTCGATGAAACCCATTGTTATCATTACTATTCACTGTTATTTTTATTATTTTACCTGTTGTCTTTATGGCTTATAGATCTGGTTATCTTTAGTCGACAATGACTAGCGTTTCTCTGTTTCTCAAGTGGTTCCGATTGACTGGAGATATGCATGCAGGTTCCCAAAGAGACCGCTATAGAGAGTGCAGCTCCCAGACTCTCCCTCTATGGCAAAGAACCTGTCTGTCTGAGGACGTTCCTGAAAAATTTGTTGTTCATCTGGCGGGCGGAGGCCATTGCGTGCCAGAAGCAGAGAATCAGGACGGGTGTCCTTGGCTGCCTGAGTCTCTGGACAAATCTCGAACTACGTCCGAGGCCCAGCAGTGGCTTGCAACTGCCAGAAAGACCAGTGTGGGCGTCCTTAGCAAGCCAGCGCCACCATCAATTTTTCACTTGAGATCAGGGACCCCAGAATGCCTCTCGATGACGTTGAAGGCTAGTGAATGTTGGGCAGGAGCCCCCAGAATTTTTTCCATGATGCACTGGGGGCACCGGAACTGCTCCTGCCAGCCTGGAAAGGCTGCAGAGGAAACCGTCGTCCTCGTGCAGAATTTTCTATTTCCCTTCAAGTGCCCAGGAACT
The DNA here is from genome assembly GCF_020826845.1 of Diceros bicornis minor. Taxonomy (NCBI): domain Eukaryota; kingdom Metazoa; phylum Chordata; class Mammalia; order Perissodactyla; family Rhinocerotidae; genus Diceros; species Diceros bicornis. The sequence continues at coordinate 759,947 of NW_026690893.1, read as the reverse complement.
GCCATTGGCCAAAATGATGGTGCGAGGATGGCTTCCTAACTGTGCCTGTGCTGTTGAAAGTCTTCCAGGTCCCAATAGCGGTCTGCCACCAATTCGCCTGTCTCCCCTCAATGTCCTTGCTCCCTCTTCTTGCTTTTCCACGTCTTCCTTCCTGGCGTGGGCTTTAGAGTACTAACTACCAAGGTAGAGCAGAGTTAAATTTTCTAATGAATTGAGGTTCCCAGCTCAATTCCTTGTACCCAGGGAGCCCTAAGGAACATGTGACTGCACACTAGATGCTCAAGCAAGGTCGTCTGAATGTAGTATGGCGTGCTGTTTCCTGAAGGTGGTCCTGCTGAGACCCTATCGCCTCCTGTATACTTCTCTCAATGTCCTGAGAATACGCGAGTACTGTAGGCTTTCTGCGAGACCATGGGTGATCTTCACGGAAACCCACTGTGTTTGTAGCGAGATGATGGTTGGCTGTCAGGGCTTGTGTGTCCTGTGCTTTCTTTCCCAGGCTGAGTGCTAGTGGAAGTGGGTCTTGAAAGAGCAGCATCAGCGTCCCCAGGGAACTTGTGAGAAATAGAAACAGATGGATCCTTCCAGGACATCCAAACTCCTAATTCCCTGGTGTTGAGTCTTGTACATTGAAGAAATTTCTGTGTGCACGAGACTGTGAAAAGGAGTATTAGCTAAAGTGTTCTCCACTCTGGGCTGCCATTTGAAATCCCCTACGTCGATCTAGGGAATGCAGTCATCTCAGCACTGGCGTGTGGTTGTTCAGTGGTGGGCCTGCGTGAATGGGGTTGTCAGAATCTCTAAGAGAGTTATGGGGCAGGACGGAGGCCGTGAGACCAGACCAGGGCCTATGCCGAAAGGAGGGAAGTCTGTCCCGGGTCCCAAGGAGACTGGAGCACTTCAGTAGCTATGGCAGGCTGGGGTATTGCCGAAATGTGCCATCTTGACTTTTCCCTTCTTTTTGGTGACCTTGTGCGTTCACCCAGGGGCTGCCCTCCTTGGAAGGCACAGAAGGCTGCAGACTGAAAGAAGCACTCGCCAACGGATGTCCTACAAGGAGGTAGGAGCATTCATTTGTTCTTCCTATGGAAATGTTCCTTACCGAGGCATGGGAATTTTCTGGATCCTACTCAGAGCTTTTCCCGAATGAGAAAATGGAGATCACAGGTGACTCAGGTGAAATCTTTGCTCACCACCTCCAGTGGATCTCAAACTTTGCTGCCCACTGTTATCACGTCGGGAGATTTCCAAAGCTCCCAGTGCCCAGGCCGCAATAAACACACCCTCAATTTGCATCTCTTGCAGTAGGCTTCAGGCACAGGTATTTGCTAACCACCCCGCCCTGAGTCCCATGTGGGCCACCGTGCGAATAAGTCTGCAGGCACGCTTGTCTCACTGAAATCTGCCTAAGATTCCCTGAGGCTCACTGTCAAAATGCATGTAATGATGCCGTGGGGCTGAGTGTGCCTGAGAATCTGTGTTTCTAAAAAGCCCTAGGTCCTGCCAAACAGTGCTTCACCCAGTCACTTTAACTTGGATGAGTCAAAGAAATTTTTAAAATGGTCTGCATGCCTAGAAATCAAAAGTGTGTACCACAGGTCACCTTTGGGAGAATTTTATTAATAACAAAAGAACATTTTAAAACACAACTTTCTAATGACGTTTAGTAACCCAAAGGAACAAAGCCATGAGAATATCCCGCATCAGGATTTCCACAGAAATAACCCCACAGAGTCAAAATATCTCATCCCAGGTCAGGGAAGTCTTTACAATTTGCCACGGACTCTTTTGAGCCCTTTACCCTTTTTCCCCAAATTCTGAAATCGGAGGAGAGATACAGATCCATTTCCTATTATATTTTAGTTGAGACCTTACCCCTGCAATCGAACTCACTAGTATCCAATGGATTTCAGTGTCAAACAACTTCCTATTCCAGTTTGATTACCGCCCTTTGAATCGTCACTTCTGCTTCCATCATGAAAGAGGGCAGTGTTTGCCTGTGTGTTTCAACAAGCATCGCCTGGGCTTCCACCATGTGTAGCCAGAGCAGAGATGGGGAATGGCTGATTCGCGAGAAAAACCTTGCTCCTTGTGACTTCTCCTCCTCACTGGACAGTCAGTTCCAGGTGTCCTGGGGTGGGAGGACGTGTCTTCCTTGGCAGGAGGTGTCTCCCTCCGAGTCACTCTCTTCCGAGGAAGAGGAACCCTGGAGGTCATTCTCCAGGACACTCAGTGGGACTTGGGCACAGTGTCCCTCAGACGTCTCTTGTGTGAGAGGGCTCTGCCCGGGAGGGCTTGGCTTCTCAGCTGGAAGGCAGGAGGCAGCAGTCAGGAGTATGGAGCTCCACCAGCCATTGTCTAATCTCCTGAAGAGCATTCTGAGGGGCTGGCCTGGGTCACGGTTCAGTGCTGGGCGATGGGCCACAGTGCAGGGCTGAGCGGTATTCAGGTGAGGTCTGTGGTGTGGAGGCGGGAGGTCAATGCTTTTCCCCTGGGCATGCATCTTTCTGGTCACCTGGCATCCCGCAGTGGGTCTCCGTCCAGTTGTCCGTGGTGGAGGCTGGGGAGTCTGGAAAACCCCCAGATGTGGTCTCTGAGTGCTCTTCTTAGGTGCTTGGAAGGGAGTGAGTCTCGGTTTCTTTGGGAGCGTCTGGAAAGCCTGCACTGGCACCTGGGCAGGTCTCTTGCCTGGTGCCTTGATGCTGATTTTGGCATCCCGGTCCACAGTAGGTCCAGCAGCCTGTGGGCTGGGATAGGAGTTGACATCCAGATACATGGCTTGTGCCTGGGGCTGGTGAGCGTGGCCCAGGCCATGTGTCTTAGAGGGAGCCTGGGGATCTTCCAGGGAGGAAAAATGGGGCTTCTTGTCCCTCAGCTGGACAATGAGGGTAGGATCCGGGGCAAAGTGCTTGAATGCTGCGTGAGGCGTGTCAGGGACAGGCACTTCCTGACCATTCTGAATTCCACGAGGTGAGAAGAGGCTCAGTTCAGGTCTTTGGATGGCAGACACTGCGGGTCCGCTGGACCTCACGTCAGGTGTCTTCGAAGGTGGCCTACATGTGAGACTGAGGCCCAGGGCAGATTTCCTCTCGCCTCTGTAGAGGGGTCTTGGCCTGTTTGCATGCTGGAAGACAAGACAAAGACACACAAAGACTACATATTAGAACGTCCTCACCAAGGGAGAGAAATTACAACTAACCCAATAAAATAGGTGAAAACCAGAACTTGTAACATGAAATTGAATATTATGAGATATAAAGGTGTTGAGTTTAAAAATGATGAGGGACTCAACCTCAGTGGTGGCCAGGATAAAACAAACTGCACCGTCACCTTGCTACGTGTTTGCGGCAGGTAGGAGAATCGAAAGGTTCTTCCCAGTGTCTCTCTTGAAGGAAGTGTACATGAGCACTCTCCAAAATTTTTCTAGGGAATGTGCACAGCTCCTGCTGTTTTGGAGGCGGTTTCATGGGTAAGGAGTGTTGAGGAACAATTTGGGGGTGTGCACCACCATTGCAATGCTATCTCTTACATCAAGGATTCCACCTTGTGGAGACCTGTGATGAAAGCGCTTCCACAGCCCCCACCTGCATCTTGGTGACAGACATGCAAGGAGTAGTGCCAAACCCTAAACAGCAAGAAAAATGAGATCTGGCAAGTACACGAACTGATCACATTGGCTGGCATGGAATTGAAGAGTTCCCTCACAGAGAAGGGGGTGGAGGCAGATTGGGCTTCCCCCGAAGAGAACAAGAGGGGGCCCCAGGGGAGACTCACCCTCATGTAGTCACAGGACCCTGTCAATTCCTTCCAATTCGTCTGCGGACTCCCTTGAGCTCTCCTGGGAAATCTCTGCAGTAGAGCATTGCTGTGCTGCTCTTGTTGCCTGCAAACAAAAGCATGTCAAGTGCAGGGCACACAATTTCCTGGAGCCAGTTGGGACAGATATTCCTGTGTCCCAGGCTCCTTCAGTGTTGGGTTTTGAGACAGGTCGTGAAGCCCTGGGCCTTTGCCTCACCTCAGATTATTCCCCCAACTGCAGAGAACCCTGCGGGTTTTCTCATGCAGTCCTTTCCTTTTTCTCCATTGCTTCTCTCCCTGTCGTGGGCAGAATTCTGAAATGTTCCCCACCCCCTTGACTGACTCCCGAGGAGTTGAGTGAGCACCTGAGTGTGGACCCTGGAGGAGAGTGAGCTCCTATCTCGTTGTCTCCACCCCCCTGTCCTGGCCTGGAGGTGGCTGTGTACACCATGTGGAGCTGGGGAGACACGTGAGTCTCCTTGGATTTCAGCCCAAAGATTGGTTACAAGCTCCCAGGTTCCTCACCTTTGTCTTTGCTGCTTCTCTCTCTCTGGCTTCTGCAAGAGCCGTGGGTTTGGCTGCACCTGCAGATTCCCCGGTTTCACATTCTCCTTGCAAATACTGGAGCCCAAGGGCAGGGGGGCTATGGCCCCTTGCCAACGCTTCATGGGGCACCTGGTACTTCTTCTATTGTGCCCAAAGGCTCCGCAGTCCTTGCACTTCACCTGTGGGTGGAGGAGGAAATGGTCTCTGAGTCAGCGGGAATCACAAGCACTTTTCCACAGTGAATAGAAGGACAGAGTTTGAGAGGTGAATATTGGTTTTGGAGAGGGGACAGGACATATGGCAGTAGCTGTGAGGACACTGAGCATATTAGGGTGCCTTCCAAAAGCTTCTGCTATGGATAGACAGTGGAGGAAGGATTGGAGCTCTCAAGGTGAGCAGATGAGTCATAAGTGAAGATTGAGGCAAAATCCAAGCTAGACAGGACAGCAAAGAGGAAGTGAGGTTGTTCCTCCGGGTCTGTGAATGGGCCTGTGCCTGGTGATGTGGTCTCAAGGCAAGAAATCGTCTCATGGGAAAGGACAAGGGAGTGCTGGCCACAGAAGTGGCCATGTTCAAACCCTGTCTCTGGATTCCATGCACATCCCTGCTGCCCCACAGACCCAAGCCTCCACGCTTACCCTGGGATCCTCCTCCTCTGGTAGGGGAGCCTTCTTTGCCGCCGGTCCCTTCACTTGCTTCTTGCCGTTCTGGACATTAGAGAGTCTGGAGGGCCCGTGCTGGGTGGAACGGCCCGCCATCTTCCTCACCTCCTTGGTTTGTCACCTCAGTGTTTCTGGGGACTTGATATTCGGATTTCCTGAATCAAAAGCAGAAGAAAACTTTCAGATTGACACAGAGACTAAAGTCCTCATGCACCTTCTTCTCCAAGTGGGGATGAAGGGACCTCATGAGCACTCAGTCAAAACACATTTCTCACAAGGTGATGTCTCCCTCCCAGAGATTTTGTCCTTCTCCCTGACTCCCTCGCCCGACAAAAGCTCGCTGCCCAAGACCAGACACGGGAGGCAGCCTTTGTCAATTTGCATTTCCATCCTTCAAAGAGTGATTTGAGAGACTTTAGTGAAGTCTATCACAATGCACTCTATTTGGACAAAGAAAGGCAAAATTTCCCCAGGTGTACACAATAATCCATGCCCCGGGAATGATGCAATGAATGCCGGGGCACACGTCTTGGAATGTCAAAAGCAAAGTAAGCTTTCCTATCGAAAACTGGAAGTTCCTCTTGGACACGAGAGGAGGCACTTTTCACATTCCAATTCAGATAGGAAAAATGTTTTCTCCTCTACTGGCCTGGAGACCTGCCAGGGTCAGCATGGTCAGAACTCTATTGTTTTATTTGTCATCTTCATGACCCTATTTTAACGACTTTCCAAGAAATCTGAACTGAATATGTTTGAACTAAGTGTGAACTAATCTATTGTCTAGGCTTTAAGGCCCATAGCCAAAGCCAGCGAGTTTCCATTCCTGCTCACTCACTGCCCCATGCACATCAGGGACTGGGGTCTATTTCCTCTGGAATTTGAACTTTGTCTGATAATGAGCATTGAAAAGGATGTATCTCATGGATCTCTTTCTCAAAATTCCTGTGAAAATTAAAGAATCAATACCCCTGTGCTTCAAGACACATCGCTCCCTCTTTTTCCTACTGTCCTCCCTCTCAGAGGGATCGTCAGAGGGGGCAGTTTGTAATGGAAACCCACCTGAAATCCAGTAGTGATCCTCCGGTCTGATTCTCTACAGCTGGGTTCAAGAACAGCTGCCCTGGATGGGATGCAGCTTCCAAGGTGCCTGCGGAAGGGTCAGAGGGGGAGTTTCCCTTCCGGGCAGGCTTTTATACTGATTCAAGGTCACGTGACCTCGTTAAGGGGATCTCAGTCAATCCATCTCATCTACCCACCTTTGACGTAAGCAGGTCTTGAAGCCATAAACCGTCCTGTGTCGCTTAGCATTTTCAGGCATTTTAAAATGCCAGGCACTCCTGGGCATACTTTGAAGAATATCTGTTTTCTGTAAGGAAAAGAAACCTCTGTGCTAATGCCTCTATCTTTCTCCACTTTGCACTTTTGTTCTTGTGGCGAATTATGTGTAACGTGGTAGTTCTTCTTGGAAGGCATTGAAGTGTAGACTTCTACCGCCCTCAGTACATTGACCTCGTTGTGCAAACATCACCATCGTCCGTCTCCCCAGCTTTTCATATTCTGCAACTGAAAGTCCCTATCTATTAAACACCCACTCTTCATTCTTCCCTCCCTGCAGACCCCTCTTCCACCATTCTCCTTTCGATGTCTATGCATGGGATTGCTCTAGGAATCCACAGAGAAGGCATTGTACGATCTGCGTCCTGCTGGGACTGGCTTCTTTTGCACTGTGTCTTGTGACTCAAGTAATTGTTCCTGCCAGGTCCCTTTGGTTGAGCCAGGCAGCTCCACTCGGCTCAGTCTCTTAGTCCTGTGCTCGGTAGTATGTAGGTGACGTGGGACTTTCTTTTTCTAGCCTCATCTCTCTTTGGTTGATATTTGTGTGACATTCACAACTTCCCGCTAGTGGTCAAGCCCAGGAGACGGTTAGGCACAGGTCTGTGTTTTGATGATGGGACGGTTGGGAATGAAAATGCCCTGTGATCTCGTCTGGGTAGTTGCTCATTGATTCAAAGGGACCAGCTTGACCTCCAAAGCGGGTGACTATGTACAACCGCCAGTAACGTGGGTGGAGTGTCTCCGTTGTTCCAGATTATTGGTACCCTGGGGAGTTTCCGCAGTTTGTGGTTTGCAGAGGTTTGCAACCGTATGGACTTTGAAAATTGCATTACATTAATAATTTATGAACTTGGCAAAATGCCCTAGGTCCTGGCTCCGTAGCCACGGCTTGATCCCATCCTCCTGCCCTGGAACCTGGGCAGCAGGGGCCCCTCCCTGATCTCCCACCGCAGCCTTGGGCCTCCTGGTGGCCTCTCCCCGCTCCAAGGATCGCGTGCCCCCCGTGATTCTCACACCACTGGCCTGAATTGCCCCTTACCCACCCTCCACGTAAGTGGAGTAGCACTTGCCACTCTCACGACTGGCTTCCCAAGGCAGAATAAACTGCGTACTTTCGGAAAAATAAAGGTATCCCTTTCACACCAGGAATTATTCCAATTTGCATAGACTCTTTTTGGTTCTGTTCTTTTAATTCTTAATTTGTCAATTGCCTCCTCAGCATTGCAGAGAAAATCCCTTGGGATTTAGAGCGGAATCGATGAGAACTTATACGAGACAGTGTTTTGTGTTGAATTTCCCCAACTAAGATATGTGTTAACTGCTCCTAATTTATACGGCCGTTTATTTCAATTAGGGGTATTTTATATTTTTCCTAAAACTCTACAGAGTTTTTCCTAGATTTCATATTTATAGCTCTTTCTTTGCAGAAGGAAGGATATTGTCAGTAACTCTTCTCCTCCATTGTAGTATTTTAGTTTATTGCTGTTAGACGTGAATGCTACCAATTTGGGAAGTTGGATTGCCGTAGTTGGAGTGTTGGTTGAAAGCAGCTGTTCGTTTCCAGACTTTTTCTCTGATTTTGCTAGGATGTGCCTCGTGGAGCATCGTATCACCAGCCAATACCAAAAAAGATTCAGGTGTAATTTCCAAGATTACACAGTGCCCTCATTTCTCATGTGTCATGGCCCTGGCAGTGTGTGCAGCACAGTGTGGAGAGGAAGCCAACCCTGGGGGCTCCTTCTCAGTTTCTCTGGATTTGGAGGCACGAAGTTGACCTGAAAGCCTCCTGTTGGCTAGACCAATGTGGAATGTTTCAGTCGACTGTAATTCTTGAAGAGAATCTGCACATTATTTGCCCTCCTCAGAGGCTGAGCATGATCTCCAATACTATAATGATTGGGAGTAGCATCATCGTTGGGTCGATGAAACCCATTGTTATCATTACTATTCACTGTTATTTTTATTATTTTACCTGTTGTCTTTATGGCTTATAGATCTGGTTATCTTTAGTCGACAATGACTAGCGTTTCTCTGTTTCTCAAGTGGTTCCGATTGACTGAAGATATGCATGCAGGTTCCCAAAGAGACCGCTATAGAGAGTGCAGCTCCCAGACTCTCCCTCTATGGCAAAGAACCTGTCTGTCTGAGGACGTTCCTGAAAAATTTGTTGTTCATCTGGCGGGCGGAGGCCATTGCGTGCCAGAAGCAGAGAATCAGGACGGGTGTCCTTGGCTGCCTGAGTCTCTGGACAAATCTCGAACTACGTCCGAGGCCCAGCAGTGGCTTGCAGCTGCCAGAAAGACCAGTGTGGGCGTCCTTAGCGAGCCAGCGCCACCATCAATTTTTCACTTGAGCTCAGGGACCCCAGAATGCCTCTCGATGACGTTGAAGGCTAGTGAATGTTGGGCAGGAGCCCCCAGAATTTTTTCCATGATGCACTGGGGGCACCGGAACTGCTCCTGCCAGCCTGGAAAGGCTGCAGAGGAAACCGTCGTCCTCGTGCAGAATTTTCTATTTCCCTTCAAGTGCCCAGGAACTGCCTTTGGCCAAAATGATGGTGCGAGGATGGCTTCCTAACTGTGCCTGAGCTGTTGAAAGTCTTCCAGGTCCCAATAGCGGTCTGCCACCAATTCGCCTGTCTCCCCTCAATGTCCTTGCTCCCTCTTCTCGCTTTTCCACGTCTTCCTTCCTGGCGTGGGCTTTAGAGTACTAACTACCAAGGTAGAGCAGAGTTAAATTTTCTAATGAATTGAGGTTCCCAGCTCAATTCCTTGTACCCAGGGAGCCCTAAGGAACATGTGACTGCACACTAGATGCTCAAGCAAGGTCGTCTGAATGTAGTATGGCGTGCTGTTTCCTGAAGGTGGTCCTGCTGAGACCCTATCGCCTCCTGTATACTTCTCTCAATGTCCTGAGAATACGCGAGTACTGTAGGCTTTCTGCGAGACCATGGGTGATCTTCACGGAAACCCACTGTGTTTGTAGCGAGATGATGGTTGGCTGTCAGGGCTTGTGTGTCCTGTGCTTTCTTTCCCAGGCTGAGTGCTAGTGGAAGTGGGTCTTGAAAGAGCAGCATCAGCGTCCCCAGGGAACTTGTGAGAAATAGAAACAGATGGATCCTTCCAGGACATCCAAACTCCTAATTCCCTGGTGTTGAGTCTTGTACATTGAAGAAATTTCTGTGTGCACGAGACTGTGAAAAGGAGTATTAGCTAAAGTGTTCTCCACTCTGGGCTGCCATTTGAAATCCCCTACGTCGATCTAGGGAATGCAGTCACCTCAGCACTGGCGTGTGGTTGTTCAGTGGTGGGCCTGCGTGAATGGGGTTGTCAGAATCTCTAAGAGAGTTATGGGGCAGGACGGAGGCCGTGAGACCAGACCAGGGCCTATGCCGAAAGGAGGGAAGTCTGTCCCGGGTCCCAAGGAGACTGGAGCACTTCAGTAGCTATGGCAGGCTGGGGTATTGCCGAAATGTGCCATCTTGACTTTTCCCTTCTTTTTGGTGACCTTGTGCGTTCACCCAGGGGCTGCCCTCCTTGGAAGGCACAGAAGGCTGCAGACTGAAAGAAGCACTCGCCAACGGATGTCCTACAAGGAGGTAGGAGCATTCATTTGTTCTTCCTATGGAAATGTTCCTTACCGAGGCATGGGAATTTTCTGGATCCTACTCAGAGCTTTTCCCGAATGAGAAAATGGAGATCACAGGTGACTCAGGTGAAATCTTTGCTCACCACCTCCAGTGGATCTCAAACTTTGCTGCCCACTGTTATCACGTCGGGAGATTTCCAAAGCTCCCAGTGCCCAGGCCGCAATAAACACACCCTCAATTTGCATCTCTTGCAGTAGGCTTCAGGCACAGGTATTTGCTAACCACCCCGCCCTGAGTCCCATGTGGGCCACCGTGCGAATAAGTCTGCAGGCACGCTTGTCTCACTGAAATCTGCCTAAGATTCCCTGGGGCTCACTGTCAAAATGCATGTAATGATGACGTGGGGCTGAGTGTGCCTGAGAATCTGTGTTTCTAATAAGCCCTAGGTCCTGCCAAACAGTGCTTCACCCAGTCACTTTAACTTGGATGAGTCAAAGAAATTTTTAAAATGGTCTGCATGCCTAGAAATCAAAAGTGCGTACCACAGGTCACCTTTGGGAGAATTTTATTAATAACAAAAGAACATTTTAAAACACAACTTTCTAATGACGTTTAATAACCCAAAGGAACAAAGCCATGAGAATATCCCGCATCAGGATTTCCACAGAAATAACCCCACAGAGTCAAAATATCTCATCCCAGGTCAGGGAAGTCTTTACAATTTGCCACGGACTCTTTTGAGCCCTTTACCCTTTATCCCCAAATTCTGAAATCGGAGGAGAGATACAGATCCATTTCCTATTATCTTTTAGTTGAGACCTTACCCCTGCAATCGAACTCACTAGTATCCAATGGATTTCAGTGTCAAACAACTTCCTATTCCAGTTTGATTACCGCCCTTTGAATCGTCACTTCTGCTTCCATCATGAAAGAGGGCAGTGTTTGCCTGTGTGTTTCCACAAGCATCGCCTGGGCTTCCACCATGTGTAGCCAGAGCAGAGATGGGGAATGGCTGATTCGCGAGAAAAACCTTGCTCCTTGTGACTTCTCCTCCTCACTGGACAGTCAGTTCCAGGTGTCCTGGGGTGGGAGGACGTGTCTTCCTTGGCAGGAGGTGTCTCCCTCCGAGTCACTCTCTTCCGAGGAAGAGGAAACCTGGAGGTCATTCTCCAGGACACTCAGTGGGACTTGGGCACAGTGTCCCTCAGACGTCTCTTGTGTGAGAGGGCTCTGCCCGGGAGGGCTTGGCTTCTCAGCTGGAAGGCAGGAGGGAGCAGTCAGGAGTCTGGAGCTCCACCAGCCATTGTCTAATCTCCTGAAGAGCATTCTGAGGGGCTGGCCTGGGTCACGGTTCAGTGCTGGGCGATGGGCCACAGTGCAGGGCTGAGCGGTATTCAGGTGAGGTCTGTGGTGTGGAGGCGGGAGGTCAATGCTTTTCCCCTGGGCATGCATCTTTCTGGTCACCTGGCATCCCGCAGTGGGTCTCCGTCCAGTTGTCCGTGGTGGAGGCTGGGGAGTCTGGAAAACCCCCAGATGTGGTCTCTGAGTGCTCTTCTTAGGTGCTTAGAAGGGAGTGAGTCTCGGTTTCTTTGGGAGCGTCTGGAAAGCCTGCACTGGCACCTGGGCAGGTCTCTTGCCTGGTGCCTTGATGCTGATTTTGGCATCCCGGTCCACAGTAGGTCCAGCAGCCTGTGGGCTGGGATAGGAGTTGACATCCAGATACATGGCTTGTGCCTGGGGCTGGTGAGCGTGGCCCAGGCCATGTGTCTTAGAGGGAGCCTGGGGATCTTCCAGGGAGGAAAAATGGGGCTTCTTGTCCCTCAGCTGGACAATGAGGGTAGGATCCGGGGCAAAGTGCTTGAATGCTGCGTGAGGCGTGTCAGGGACAGGCACTTCCTGACCATTCTGAATTCCACGAGGTGAGAAGAGGCTCAGTTCAGGTCTTTGGATGGCAGACACTGCGGGTCCGCTGGACCTCACGTCAGGTGTCTTCGAAGGTGGCCTACATGTGAGACTGAGGCCCAGGGCAGATTTCCTCTCGCCTCTGTAGAGGGATCTTGGCCTGTTTGCATGCTGGAAGACAAGACAAAGACACACAAAGACTACATATTAGAACGTCCTCACCAAGGGAGAGAAATTACAACTAACCCAATAAAATAGGTGAAAACCAGAACTTGTAACATGAAATTGAATATTATGAGATATAAAGGTGTTGAGTTTAAAAATGATGAGGGACTCAACCTCAGTGGTGGCCAGGATAAAACAAACTGCACCGTCACCTTGCTACGTGTTTGCGGCAGGTAGGAGAATCGAAAGGTTCTTCCCAGTGTCTCTCTTGAAGGAAGTGTACATGAGCACTCTCCAAAATTTTTCTAGGGAATGTGCACAGCTCCTGCTGTTTTGGAGGCGGTTTCATGAGTAAGGAGTGTTGAGGAACAATTTGGGGGTGTGCACCACCATTGCAATGCTATCTCTTACATCAAGGATTCCACCTTGTGGAGACCTGTGATGAAAGCGCTTCCACAGCCCCCACCTGCATCTTGGTGACAGACATGCAAGGAGTAGTGCCAAACCCTAAACAGCAAGAAAAATGAGATCTGGCAAGTACACGATCTGATCACATTGGCTGGCATGGAATTGAAGAGTTCCCTCACAGAGAAGGGGGTTGAGGCAGATTGGGCTTCCCCCGAAGAGAACAAGAGGGGTCCCCAGGGGAGACTCCCCCTCATGTAGTCACAGGACCCTGTCAATTCCTTCCAATTCGTCTGCGGACTCCCTTGAGCTCTCCTGGGAAATCTCTGCAGTAGAGCATTGCTGTGCTGCTCTTGTTGCCTGCAAACAAAAGCATGTCAAGTGCAGGGCACACAATTTCCTGGAGCCAGTTGGGACAGATATTCCTGTGTCCCAGGCTCCTTCAGTGTTGGGTTTTGAGACAGGTCGTGAAGCCCTGGGCCTTTGCCTCACCTCAGATTATTCCCCCAACTGCAGAGAACCCTGCGGGTTTTCTCATGCAGTCCTTTCCTTTTTCTCCATTGCTTCTCTCCCTGTCGTGGGGAGAATTCTGAAATGTTCCCCACCCCCTTGACTGACTCCCGAGGAGTTGAGTGAGCACCTGAGTGTGGACCCTGGAGGAGAGTGAGCTCCTATCTCGTTGTCTCCACCCCCCTGTCCTGGCCTGGAGGTGGCTGTGCACACCATGTGGAGCTGGGGAGACACGTGAGTCTCCTTGGATTTCAGCCCAAAGATTGGTTACAAGCTCCCAGGTTCCTCACCTTTGTCTTTGCTGCTTCTCTCTCTCTGGCTTCTGCAAGAGCCGTGGGTTTGGCTGCACCTGCAGATTCCCCGGTTTCACATTCTCCTTGCAAATACTGGAGCCCAAGGGCAGGGGGGCTATGGCCCCTTGCCAACGCTTCATGGGGCACCTGGTACTTCTTCTGTTGTGCCCAAAGGCTCGGCAGTCCTTGCACTTCACCTGTGGGTGGAGGAGGAAATGGTCTCTGAGTCAGCGGGAATCACAAGCACTTTTCCACAGTGAATAGAAGGACAGAGTTTGAGAGGTGAATATTGGTTTTGGAGAGGGGACAGGACATATGGCAGTAGCTGTGAGGACACTGAGCATATTAGGGTGCCTTCCAAAAGCTTCTGCTATGGATAGACAGTGGAGGAAGGATTGGAGCTCTCAAGGTGAGCAGATGAGTCATAAGTGAAGATTGAGGCAAAATCCAAGCTAGACAGGACAGCAAAGAGGAAGTGAGGTTGTTCCTCCGGGTCTGTGAATGGGCCTGTGCCTGGTGATGTGGTCTCAAGGCAAGAAATCGTATCATGGGAAAGGACAAGGGAGTGCTGGCCACAGAAGTGGCCATGTTCAAACCCTGTCTCTGGATTCCATGCACATCCCTGGTGCCCCACAGACCCAAGCCTCCACGCTTACCCTGGGATCCTCCTCCTCTGGTAGGGGAGCCTTCTTTGCCGCCGGTCCCTTCACTTGCTTCTTGCCGTTCTGGACATTAGAGAGTCTGGAGGGCCCGTGCTTGGTGGAACGGCCCGCCATCTTCCTCACCTCCTTGGTTTGTCACCTCAGTGTTTCTGGGGACTTGATATTCGGATTTCCTGAATCAAAAGCAGAAGAAAACTTTCAGATTGACACAGAGACTAAAGTCCTCATGCACCTTCTTCTCCAAGTGGGGATGAAGGGACCTCATGAGCACTCAGTCAAAACACATTTCTCACAAGGTGATGTCTCCCTCCCAGAGATTTTGTCCTTCTCCCTGACTCCCTCGCCCGACAAAAGCTCGCTGCCCAAGACCAGACACGGGAGGCAGCCTTTGTCAATTTGCATTTCCATCCTTCAAAGAGTGATTTGAGAGACTTTGGTGAAGTCTATCACAATGCACTCTATTTGGACAAAGAAAGGCAAAATTTCCCCAGGTGTACACAATAATCCATGCCCCGGGAATGATGCAATGAATGCCGGGGCACACGTCTTGGAATGTCAAAAGCAAAGTAAGCTTTCCTATCGAAAACTGGAAGTTCCTCTTGGACACGAGAGGAGGCACTTTTCACATTCCAATTCAGATAGGAAAAATGTTTTCTCCTCTACTGGCCTGGAGACCTGCCAGGGTCAGCATGGTCAGAACTGTATTGTTTTATTTGTCATCTTCATGACCCTATTTTAACGACTTTCCAAGAAATCTGAACTGAATATGTTTGAACTAAGTGTGAACTAATCTATTGTCTAGGCTTTAAGGCCCATAGCCAAAGGCAGCGAGTTTCCATTCCTGCTCACTCACTGCCCCATGCACATCAGGGACTGGGGTCTATTTCCTCTGGAATTTGAACTTTGTCTGATAATGAGCATTGAAAAGGATGTATCTCATGGATCTCTTTCTCAAAATTCCTGTGAAAATTAAAGAATCAATACCCCTGTGCCTCAAGACACATCGCTCCCTCTTTTTCCTACTGTCCTCCCTCTCAGAGGGATCGTCAGAGGGGGCAGTTTGTAATGGAAACCCACCTGAAATCCAGTAGTGATCCTCCGGTCTGATTCTCTACAGCTGGGTTCAAGAACAGCTGCCCTGGATGGGATGCAGCTTCCAAGGTGCCTGCGGAAGGGTCAGAGGGGGAGTTTCCCTTCCGGGCAGGCTTTTATACTGATTCAAGGTCACGTGACCTCGTTAAGGGGAGCTCAGTCAATCCATCTCATCTACCCACCTTTGACGTAAGCAGGTCTTGAAGCCATAAACCGTCCTGTGTCGCTTAGCATTTTCAGGCATTTTAAAATGCCAGGCACTCCTGGGCATACTTTGAAGAATATCTGTTTTCTGTAAGGAAAAGAAACCTCTGTGCTAATGCCTCTATCTTTCTCCACTTTGCACTTTTGTTCTTGTGGCGAATTATGTGTAACGTGGTAGTTCTTCTTGGAAGGCATTGAAGTGTAGACTTCTACCGCCCTCAGTACATTGACCTCGTTGTGCAAACATCACCATCGTCCGTCTCCCCAGCTTTTCATATTCTGCAACTGAAAGTCCCTATCTATTAAACACCCACTCTTCATTCTTCCCTCCCTGCAGACCCCTCTTCCACCATTCTCCTTTCGATGTCTATGCATGGGACTGCTCTAGGAATCCACAGAGAAGGCATTGTGCGATCTGCGTCCTGCTGGGACTGGCTTCTTTTGCACTGTGTCTTGTGACTCAAGTAATTGTTCCTGCCAGGTCCCTTTGGTTGAGCCAGGCAGCTCCACTCGGCTCAGTCTCTTAGTCCTGTACTCGGTAGTATGTAGATGACGTGGGACTTTCTTTTTCTAGCCTCATCTCCCTTTGGTTGATATTTGTGTGACTTTCACAACTTCCCGCTAGTGGTCAGGCCCAGGAGACGGTTAGGCACAGGTCTGTGTTTTGATGATGGGACGGTTGGGAATGAAAATGCCCTGTGATCTCGTCTGGGTAGTTGCTCATTGATTCAAAGGGACCAGCTTGACCTCCAAAGCGGGTGACTATGTACAACCGCCAGTAACGTGGGTGGAGTGTCTCCGTTGTTCCAGATTATTGGTACCCTGGGGAGTTTCCGCAGTTTGTGGTTTGCAGAGGTTTGCAACCGTATGGACTTTGAAAATTGCATTACATTAATAATTTATGAACTTGGCAAAATGCCCTAGGTCCTGGCGCCGTAGCCACGGCTTGATCCCATCCTCCTGCCCTGGAACCTGGGCAGCAGGGGCCCCTCCCTGATCTCCCACCGCAGCCTTGGGCCTCCTGGTGGCCTCTCCCCGCTCCAAGGATCGCGTGCCCCCCGTGATTCTCACACCACTGGCCTGAATTGCCCCTTACCCCCCCTCCACGTAATTGGAGTAGCACTTGCCACTCTCACGACTGGCTTCCAAGGCAGAATAAACTGCATACTTTCGGAAAAATAAAGGTATCCCTTTCACACCAGGAATTATTCCAATTTGCATAGACTCATTTTGGTTCTGTTCTTTTAATTCTTAATTTGTCAATTGCCTCCTCAGCATTGCAGAGAAAATCCCTTGGTATTTAGAGCGGAATCGATGAGAACTTATACGAGAAAGTGTTTTGTGTTGAATTTCCCCAACTAAGATATGTGTTAACTGCTCCTAATTTATACGGCCGTTTATTTCAATTAGGGGTATTTTATATTTCTCCTAAAACTCTACAGAGTTTTTCCTAGATTTCATATTTATAGCTCTTTCTTTGCAGAAGGAAGGATATTGTCAGTAACTCTTCTCCTCCATTGTAGTATTTTAGTTTATTGCTGTTAGACGTGAATGCTACCAATTTGGGAAGTTGGATTGCCGTAGTTGGAGTGTTGGTTGAAAGCAGCTGTTCGTTTCCAGACTTTTTCTCTGATTTTGCTAGGATGTGCCTCGTGGAGCATCGTATCACCAGCCAATACCAAAAAAGATTCAGGTGTAATTTCCAAGATTACACAGTGCCCTCATTTCTCATGTGTCATGGCCCTGGCAGTGTGTGCAGCACAGTGTGGAGAGGAAGCCAACCCTGGGGGCTCCTTCTCAGTTTCTCTGGCTTTGGAGGCAGGAAGTTGACCTGAAAGCCTCCTGTTGGGTAGACCAATGTGGAATGTTTCAGTCGACTGTAATTCTTGAAGAGAATCTGCACATTATTTGCCCTCCTCAGAGGCTGAGCATGATCTCCAATACTATAATGATTGGGAGTAGCATCATCGTTGGGTCGATGAAACCCATTGTTATCATTACTATTCACTGTTATTTTTATTATTTTACCTGTTGTCTTTATGGCTTATAGATCTGGTTATCTTTAGTCGACAATGACTAGCGTTTCTCTGTTTCTCAAGTGGTTCCGATTGACTGAAGATATGCATGCAGGTTCCCAAAGAGACCGCTATAGAGAGTGCAGCTCCCAGACTCTCCCTCTATGGCAAAGAACCTGTCTGTCTGAGGACGTTCCTGAAAAATTTGTTGTTCATCAGGCGGGCAGAGGCCATTGCGTGCCAGAAGCAGAGAATCAGGACGGGTGTCCTTGGCTGCCTGAGTCTCTGGACAAATCTCGAACTACGTCCGAGGCCCAGCAGTGGCTTGCAGCTGCCAGAAAGACCAGTGTGGGCGTCCTTAGCGAGCCAGCGCCACCATCAATTTTTCACTTGAGCTCAGGGACCCCAGAATGCCTCTCGATGACGTTGAAGGCTAGTGAATGTTGGGCAGGAGCCCCCAGAATTTTTTCCATGATGCACTGGGGGCACCGGAACTGCTCCTGCCAGCCTGGAAAGGCTGCAGAGGAAACCGTCGTCCTCGTGCAGAATTTTCTATTTCCCTTCAAGTGCCCAGGAACTGCCATTGGCCAAAATGATGGTGCGAGGATGGCTTCCTAACTGTGCCTGAGCTGTTGAAAGTCTTCCAGGTCCCAATAGCGGTCTGCCACCAATTCGCCTGTCTCCCCTCAATGTCCTTGCTCCCTCTTCTCGCTTTTCCACGTCTTCCTTCCTGGCGTGGGCTTTAGAGTACTAACTACCAAGGTAGAGTAGAGTTAAATTTTCTAATGAATTGAGGTTCCCAGCTCAATTCCTTGTACCCAGGGAGCCCTAAGGAACATGTGACTGCACACTAGATGCTCAAGCAAGGTCGTCTGAATGTAGTATGGCGTGCTGTTTCCTGAAGGTGGTCCTGCTGAGACCCTATCGCCTCCTGTATACTTCTCTCAATGTCCTGAGAATACGCGAGTACTGTAGGCTTTCTGCGAGACCATGGGTGATCTTCACGGAAAACCACTGTGTTTGTAGCGAGATGATGGTTGGCTGTCAGGGCTTGTGTGTCCTGTGCTTTCTTTCCCAGGCTGAGTGCTAGTGGAAGTGGGTCTTGAAAGAGCAGCATCAGCGTCCCCAGGGAACTTGTGAGAAATAGAAACAGATGGATCCTTCCTAGACATCCAAACTCCTAATTCCCTGGTGTTGAGTCTTGTACATTGAAGAAATTTCTGTGTGCACGAGACTGTGAAAAGGAGTATTAGCTAAAGTGTTCTCCACTCTGGGCTGCCATTTGAAATCCCCTAGGTCGATCTAGGGAATGCAGTCATCTCAGCACTGGCGTGTGGTTGTTCAGTGGTGGGCCTGCGTGAATGGGGTTGTCAGAATCTCTAAGAGAGTTATGGGGCAGGACGGAGGCCGTGAGACCAGACCAGGGCCTATGCCGAAAGGAGGGAAGTCTGTCCCGGGTCCCAAGGAGACTGGAGCACTTCAGTAGCTATGGCAGGCTGGGGTATTGCCGAAATGTGCCATCTTGACTTTTCCCTTCTTTTTGGTGACCTTGTGCGTTCACCCAGGGGCTGCCCTCCTTGGAAGGCACAGAAGGCTGCAGACTGAAAGAAGCACTCGCCAACGGATGTCCTCCAAGGAGGTAGGAGCAGTCATTTGTTCTTCCTATGGAAATGTTCCTTACCGAGGCATGGGAGTTTTCTGGATTCTACTCAGAGCTTTTCCCGAATGAGAAAATGGAGATCACAGGTGACTCAGGTGAAATCTTTGCTCACCACCTCCAGTGGATCTCAAACTTTGCTGCCCACTGTTATCACGCCGGGAGATTTCCAAAGCTCCCAGTGCCCAGGCCGCAATAAACACACCCTCAATTTGCATCTCTTGCAGTAGGCTTCAGGCACAGGTATTTGCTAACCACCCCGCCCTGAGTCCCATGTGGGCCACCGTGCGAATAAGTCTGCAGGCACGCTTGTCTCACTGAAATCTGCCTAAGATTCCCTGGGGCTCACTGTCAAAATGCATGTAATGATGCCGTGGGGCTGAGTGTGCCTGAGAATCTGTGTTTCTAAAAAGCCCTAGGTCCTGCCAAACAGTGCTTCACCCAGTCACTTTAACTTGGATGAGTCAAAGAAATTTTTAAAATGGTCTGCATGCCTAGAAATCAAAAGTGCGTACCACAGGTCACCTTTGGGAGAATTTTATTAATAACAAAAGAACATTGTAAAACACAACTTTCTAATGACGTTTAATAACCCAAAGGAACAGAGCCATGAGAATATCCCGCATCAGGATTTCCACAGAAATAACCCCACAGAGTCAAAATATCTCATCCCAGGTCAGGGAAGTCTTTACAATTTGCCACGGACTCTTTTGAGCCCTTTACCCATTTTCCCCAAATTCTGAAATCGGAGGAGAGATACAGATCCATTTCCTATTATCTTTTAGTTGAGACCTTACCCCTGCAATCGAACTCACTAGTATCCAATGGATTTCAGTGTCAAACAACTTCCTATTCCAGTTTGATTACCGCCCTTTGAATCGTCACTTCTGCTTCCATCATGAAAGAGGGCAGTGTTTGCCTGTGTGTTTCCACAAGCATCGCCTGGGCTTCCACCATGTGTAGCCAGAGCAGAGATGGGGAATGGCTGATTCGCGAGAAAAACCTTGCTCCTTGTGACTTCTCCTCCTCACTGGACAGTCAGTTCCAGGTGTCCTGGGGTGGGAGGACGTGTCTTCCTTGGCAGGAGGTGTCTCCCTCCGAGTCACTCTCTTCCGAGGAAGAGGAAACCTGGAGGTCATTCTCCAGGACACTCAGTGGGACTTGGGCACAGTGTCCCTCAGACGTCTCTTGTGTGAGAGGGCTCTGCCCGGGAGGGCTTGGCTTCTCAGCTGGAAGGCAGGAGGGAGCAGTCAGGAGTCTGGAGCTCCACCAGCCATTGTCTAATCTCCTGAAGAGCATTCTGAGGGGCTGGCCTGGGTCACGGTTCAGTGCTGGGCGATGGGCCACAGTGCAGGGCTGAGCGGTATTCAGGTGAGGTCTGTGGTGTGGAGGCGGGAGGTCAATGCTTTTCCCCTGGGCATGCATCTTTCTGGTCACCTGGCATCCCGCAGTGGGTCTCCGTCCAGTTGTCCGTGGTGGAGGCTGGGGAGTCTGGAAAACCCCCAGATGTGGTCTCTGAGTGCTCTTCTTAGGTGCTTAGAAGGGAGTGAGTCTCGGTTTCTTTGGGAGCGTCTGGAAAGCCTGCACTGGCACCTGGGCAGGTCTCTTGCCTGGTGCCTTGATGCTGATTTTGGCATCCCGGTCCACAGTAGGTCCAGCAGCCTGTGGGCTGGGATAGGAGTTGACATCCAGATACATGGCTTGTGCCTGGGGCTGGTGAGCGTGGCCCAGGCCATGTGTCTTAGAGGGAGCCTGGGGATCTTCCAGGGAGGAAAAATGGGGCTTCTTGTCCCTCAGCTGGACAATGAGGGTAGGATCCGGGGCAAAGTGCTTGAATGCTGCGTGAGGCGTGTCAGGGACAGGCACTTCCTGACCATTCTGAATTCCACGAGGTGAGAAGAGGCTCAGTTCAGGTCTTTGGATGGCAGACACTGCGGGTCCGCTGGACCTCACGTCAGGTGTCTTCGAAGGTGGCCTACATGTGAGACTGAGGCCCAGGGCAGATTTCCTCTCGCCTCTGTAGAGGGGTCTTGGCCTGTTTGCATGCTGGAAGACAAGACAAAGACACACAAAGACTACATATTAGAACGTCCTCACCAAGGGAGAGAAATTACAACTAACCCAATAAAATAGGTGAAAACCAGAACTTGTACCATGAAATTGAATATTATGAGATATAAAGGTGTTGAGTTTAAAAATGATGAGGGACTCAACCTCAGTGGTGGCCAGGATAAAACAAACTGCACCGTCACCTTGCTACGTGTTTGCGGCAGGTAGGAGAATCGAAAGGTTCTTCCCAGTGTCTCTCTTGAAGGAAGTGTACATGAGCACTCTCCAAAATTTTTCTAGGGAATGTGCACAGCTCCTGCTGTTTTGGAGGCGGTTTCATGAGTAAGGAGTGTTGAGGAACAATTTGGGGGTGTGCACCACCATTGCAATGCTATCTCTTACATCAAGGATTCCACCTTGTGGAGAACTGTGATGAAAGCGCTTCCACAGCCCCCACCTGCATCTTGGTGACAGACATGCAAGGAGTAGTGCCAAACCCTAAACAGCAAGAAAAATGAGATCTGGCAAGTACACGAACTGATCACATTGGCTGGCATGGAATTGAAGAGTTCCCTCACAGAGAAGGGGGTGGAGGCAGATTGGGCTTCCCCCGAAGAGAACAAGAGGGGGCCCCAGGGGAGACTCACCCTCATGTAGTCACAGGACCCTGTCAATTCCTTCCAATTCGTCTGCGGACTCCCTTGAGCTCTCCTGGGAAATCTCTGCAGTAGAGCATTGCTGTGCTGCTCTTGTTGCCTGCAAACAAAAGCATGTCAAGTGCAGGGCACACAATTTCCTGGAGCCAGTTGGGACAGATATTCCTGTGTCCCAGGCTCCTTCAGTGTTGGGTTTTGAGACAGGTCGTGATGCCCTGGGCCTTTGCCTCACCTCAGATTATTCCCCCAACTGCAGAGAACCCTGCGGGTTTTCTCATGCAGTCCTTTCCTTTTTCTCCATTGCTTCTCTCCCTGTCGTGGGGAGAATTCTGAAATGTTCCCCACCCCCTTGACTGACTCCCGAGGAGTTGAGTGAGCACGTGAGTGTGGACCCTGGAGGAGAGTGAGCTCCTATCTCGTTGTCTCCACCCCCCTGTCCTGGCCTGGAGGTGGCTGTGCACACCATGTGGAGCTGGGGAGACACGTGAGTCTCCTTGGATTTCAGCCCAAAGATTGATTACAAGCCCCAGGTTCCTCACCTTTGTCTTTGCTGCTTCTCTCTCTCTGGCTTCTGCAAGAGCCGTGGGTTTGGCTGCACCTGCAGATTCCCCGGTTTCACATTCTCCTTGCAAATACTGGAGCCCAAGGGCATGGGGGCTATGACCCCTTGCCAACGCTTCATGGGGCACCTGGTACTTCTTCTGTTGTGCCCAAAGGCTCCGCAGTCCTTGCACTTCACCTGTGGGTGGAGGAGGAAATGGTCTCTGAGTCAGCGGGAATCACAAGCACTTTTCCACAGTGAATAGAAGGACAGAGTTTGAGAGGTGAATATTGGTTTTGGAGAGGGGACAGGACATATGGCAGTAGCTGTGAGGACACTGAGCATATTAGGGTGCCTTCCAAAAGCTTCTGCTATGGATAGACAGTGGAGGAAGGATTGGAGCTCTCAAGGTGAGCAGATGAGTCATAAGTGAAGATTGAGGCAAAATCCAAGCTAGACAGGACAGCAAAGAGGAAGTGAGGTTGTTCCTCCGGGTCTGTGAATGGGCCTGTGCCTGGTGATGTGGTCTCAAGGCAAGAAATCGTCTCATGGGAAAGGACAAGGGAGTGCTGGCCACAGAAGTGGCCATGTTCAAACCCTGTCTCTGGATTCCATGCACATCCCTGGTGCCCCACAGACCCAAGCCTCCACGCTTACCCTGGGATCCTCCTCCTCTGGTAGGGGAGCCTTCTTTGCCGCCGGTCCCTTCACTTGCTTCTTGCCGTTCTGGACATTAGAGAGTCTGGAGTGCCCGTGCTGGGTGGAACGGCCCGCCATCTTCCTCACCTCCTTGGTTTGTCACCTCAGTGTTTCTGGGGACTTGATATTCGGATTTCCTGAATCAAAAGCAGAAGAAAACTTTCAGATTGACACAGAGACTAAAGTCCTCATGCACCTTCTTCTCCAAGTGGGGATGAAGGGAGCTCATGAGCACTCAGTCAAAACACATTTCTCACAAGGTGATGTCTCCCTCCCAGAGATTTTGTCCTTCTCCCTGACTCCCTCGCCCGACAAAAGCTCGCTGCCCAAGACCAGACACGGGAGGCAGCCTTTGTCAATTTGCATTTCCATCCTTCAAAGAGTGATTTGAGAGACTTTGGTGAAGTCTATCACAATGCACTCTATTTGGACAAAGAAAGGCAAAATTTCCCCAGGTGTACACAATAATCCATGCCCCGGGAATGATGCAATGAATGCCGGGGCACACGTCTTGGAATGTCAAAAGCAAAGTAAGCTTTCCTATCGAAAACTGGAAGTTCCTCTTGGACACGAGAGGAGGCACTTTTAGCATTCCAATTCAGATAGGAAAAATGTTTTCTCCTCTACTGGCCTGGAGACCTGCCAGGGTCAGCATGGTCAGAACTCTATTGTTGTATTTGTCATCTTCATGACCCTATTTTAACGACTTTCCAAGAAATCTGAACTGAATATGTTTGAACTAAGTGTGAACTAATCTATTGTCTAGGCTTTAAGGCCCATAGCCAAAGCCAGCGAGTTTCCATTCCTGCTCACTCACTGCCCCATGCACATCAGGGACTGGGGTCTATTTCCTGTGGAATTTGAACTTTGTCTGATAATGAGCATTGAAAAGGATGTATCTCATGGATCTCTTTCTCAAAATTCCTGTGAAAATTAAAGAATCAATACCCCTGTGCCTCAAGACACATCGCTCCCTCTTTTTCCTACTGTCCTCCCTCTCAGAGGGATCGTCAGAGGGGGCAGTTTGTAATGGAAACCCACCTGAAATCCAGTAGTGATCCTCCGGTCTGATTCTCTACAGCTGGGTTCAAGAACAGCTGCCCTGGATGGGATGCAGCTTCCAAGGTGCCTGCGGAAGGGTCAGAGGGGGAGTTTCCCTTCCGGGCAGGCTTTTATACTGATTCAAGGTCACGCGACCTCGTTAAGGGGATCTCAGTCAATCCATCTCATCTACCCACCTTTGACGTAAGCAGGTCTTGAAGCCATAAACCGTCCTGTGTCGCTTAGCATTTTCAGGCATTTTAAAATGCCAGGCACTCCTGGGCATACTTTGAAGAATATCTGTTTTCTGTAAGGAAAAGAAACCTCTGTGCTAATGCCTCTATCTTTCTCCACTTTGCACTTTTGTTCTTGTGGCGAATTATGTGTAACGTGGTAGTTCTTCTTGGAAGGCATTGAAGTGTAGACTTCTACCGCCCTCAGTACATTGACCTCGTTGTGCAAACATCACCATCGTCCGTCTCCCCAGCTTTTCATATTCTGCAACTGAAAGTCCCTATCTATTAAACACCCACTCTTCATTCTTCCCTCCCTGCAGACCCCTCTTCCACCATTCTCCTTTCGATGTCTATGCATGGGACTGCTCTAGGAATCCACAGAGAAGGCATTGTGCGATCTGCGTCCTGCTGGGACTGGCTTCTTTTGCACTGTGTCTTGTGACTCAAGTAATTGTTCCTGCCAGGTCCCTTTGGTTGAGCCAGGCAGCTCCACTCGGCTCAGTCTCTTAGTCCTGTACTCGGTAGTATGTAGATGACGTGGGACTTTCTTTTTCTAGCCTCATCTCCCTTTGGTTGATATTTGTGTGACTTTCACAACTTCCCGCTAGTGGTCAGGCCCAGGAGACGGTTAGGCACAGGTCTGTGTTTTGATGATGGGACGGTTGGGAATGAAAATGCCCTGTGATCTCGTCTGGGTAGTTGCTCATTGATTCAAAGGGACCAGCTTGACCTCCAAAGCGGGTGACTATGTACAACCGCCAGTAACGTGGGTGGAGTGTCTCCGTTGTTCCAGATTATTGGTACCCTGGGGAGTTTCCGCAGTTTGTGGTTTGCAGAGGTTTGCAACCGTATGGACTTTGAAAATTGCATTACATTAATAATTTATGAACTTGGCAAAATGCCCTAGGTCCTGGCTCCGTAGCCACGGCTTGATCCCATCCTCCTGCCCTGGAACCTGGGCAGCAGGGGCCCCTCCCTGATCTCCCACCACAGCCTTGGGCCTCCTGGTGGCCTCTCCCCGCTCCAAGGATCGCGTGCCCCCGTGATTCTCACACCACTGGCCTGAATTGCCCCTTACCCACCCTCCACGTAATTGGAGTAGCACTTGCCACTCTCACGACTGGCTTCCCAAGGCAGAATAAACTGCGTACTTTCGGAAAAATAAAGGTATCCCTTTCACACCAGGAATTATTCCAATTTGCATAGACTCTTTTTGGTTCTGTTCTTTTAATTCTTAATTTGTCAATTGCCTCCTCAGCATTGCAGAGAAAATCCCTTGGGATTTAGAGCGGAATCGATGAGAACTTATACGAGAAAGTGTTTTGTGTTGAATTTCCCCAACTAAGATATGTGTTAACTGCTCCTAATTTATACGGCCGTTTATTTCAATTAGGGGTATTTTATATTTTTCCTAAAACTCTACAGAGTTTTTCCTAGATTTCATATTTATAGCTCTTTCTTTGCAGAAGGAAGGATATTGTCAGTAACTCTTCTCCTCCATTGTAGTATTTTAGTTTATTGCTGTTAGACGTGAATGCTACCAATTTGGGAAGTTGGATTGCCGTAGTTGGAGTGTTGGTTGAAAGCAGCTGTTCGTTTCCAGACTTTTTCTCTGATTTTGCTAGGATGTGCCTCGTGGAGCATCGTATCACCAGCCAATACCAAAAAAGATTCAGGTGTAATTTCCAAGATTACACAGTGCCCTCATTTCTCATGTGTCATGGCCCTGGCAGTGTGTGCAGCACAGTGTGGAGAGGAAGCCAACCCTGGGGGCTCCTTCTCAGTTTCTCTGGCTTTGGAGGCAGGAAGTTGACCTGAAAGCCTCCTGTTGGGTAGACCAATGTGGAATGTTTCAGTCGACTGTAATTCTTGAAGAGAATCTGCACATTATTTGCCCTCCTCAGAGGCTGAGCATGATCTCCAATACTATAATGATTGGGAGTAGCATCATCGTTGGGTCGATGAAACCCATTGTTATCATTACTATTCACTGTTATTTTTATTATTTTACCTGTTGTCTTTATGGCTTATAGATCTGGTTATCTTTAGTCGACAATGACTAGCGTTTCTCTGTTTCTCAAGTGGTTCCGATTGACTGAAGATATGCATGCAGGTTCCCAAAGAGACCGCTATAGAGAGTGCAGCTCCCAGACTCTCCCTCTATGGCAAAGAACCTGTCTGTCTGAGGACGTTCCTGAAAAATTTGTTGTTCATCAGGCGGGCGGAGGCCATTGCGTGCCAGAAGCAGAGAATCAGGACGGGTGTCCTTGGCTGCCTGAGTCTCTGGACAAATCTCGAACTACGTCCGAGGCCCAGCAGTGGCTTGCAGCTGCCAGAAAGACCAGTGTGGGCGTCCTTAGCGAGCCAGCGCCACCATCAATTTTTCACTTGAGCTCAGGGACCCCAGAATGCCTCTCGATGACGTTGAAGGCTAGTGAATGTTGGGCAGGAGCCCCCAGAATTTTTTCCATGATGCACTGGGGGCACCGGAACTGCTCCTGCCAGCCTGGAAAGGCTGCAGAGGAAACCGTCGTCCTCGTGCAGAATTTTCTATTTCCCTTCAAGTGCCCAGGAACTGCCATTGGCCAAAATG
The DNA here is from genome assembly GCF_020826845.1 of Diceros bicornis minor. Classification (NCBI taxonomy): domain Eukaryota; kingdom Metazoa; phylum Chordata; class Mammalia; order Perissodactyla; family Rhinocerotidae; genus Diceros; species Diceros bicornis. Next base: position 733,297 of record NW_026690893.1, on the reverse strand, counting down.
ATGGTGCGAGGATGGCTTCCTAACTGTGCCTGAGCTGTTGAAAGTCTTCCGGGTCCCAATAGCGGTCTGCCACCAATTCGCCTGTCTCCCCTCAATGTCCTTGCTCCCTCTTCTCGCTTTTCCACGTCTTCCTTCCTGGCGTGGGCTTTAGAGTACTAACTACCAAGGTAGAGTAGAGTTAAATTTTCTAATGAATTGAGGTTCCCAGCTCAATTCCTTGTACCCAGGGAGCCCTAAGGAACATGTGACTGCACACTAGATGCTCAAGCAAGGTCGTCTGAATGTAGTATGGCGTGCTGTTTCCTGAAGGTGGTCCTGCTGAGACCCTATCGCCTCCTGTATATTTCTCTCAATGTCCTGAGAATACGCGAGTACTGTAGGCTTTCTGCGAGACCATGGGTGATCTTCACGGAAACCCACTGTGTTTGTAGCGAGATGATGGTTGGCTGTCAGGGCTTGTGTGTCCTGTGCTTTCTTTCCCAGGCTGAGTGCTAGTGGAAGTGGGTCTTGAAAGAGCAGCATCAGCGTCCCCAGGGAACTTGAGAAATAGAAACAGATGGATCCTTCCTAGACATCCAAACTCCTAATTCCCTGGTGTTGAGTCTTGTACATTGAAGAAATTTCTGTGTGCACGAGACTGTGAAAAGGAGTATTAGCTAAAGTGTTCTCCACTCTGGGCTGCCATTTGAAATCCCCTACGTCGATCTAGGGAATGCAGTCATCTCAGCACTGGCGTGTGGTTGTTCAGTGGTGGGCCTGCGTGAATGGGGTTGTCAGAATCTGTAAGAGAGTTATGGGGCAGGACGGAGGCCGTGAGACCAGACCAGGGCCTATGCCGAAAGGAGGGAAGTCTGTCCCGGGTCCCAAGGAGACTGGAGCACTTCAGTAGCTATGGCAGGCTGGGGTATTGCCGAAATGTGCCATCTTGACTTTTCCCTTCTTTTTGGTGACCTTGTGCGTTCACCCAGGGGCTGCCCTCCTTGGAAGGCACAGAAGGCTGCAGACTGAAAGAAGCACTCGCCAACGGATGTCCTCCAAGGAGGTAGGAGCAGTCATTTGTTCTTCCTATGGAAATGTTCCTTACCGAGGCATGGGAGTTTTCTGGATTCTACTCAGAGCTTTTCCCGAATGAGAAAATGGAGATCACAGGTGACTCAGGTGAAATCTTTGCTCACCACCTCCAGTGGATCTCAAACTTTGCTGCCCACTGTTATCACGTCGGGAGATTTCCAAAGCTCCCAGTGCCCAGGCCGCAATAAACACACCCTCAATTTGCATCTCTTGCAGTAGGCTTCAGGCACAGGTATTTGCTAACCACCCCGCCCTGAGTCCCATGTGGGCCACCGTGCGAATAAGTCTGCAGGCACGCTTGTCTCACTGAAATCTGCCTAAGATTCCCTGGGGCTCACTGTCAAAATGCATGTAATGATGCCGTGGGGCTGAGTGTGCCTGAGAATCTGTGTTTCTAAAAAGCCCTAGGTCCTGCCAAACAGTGCTTCACCCAGTCACTTTAACTTGGATGAGTCAAAGAAATTTTTAAAATGGTCTGCATGCCTAGAAATCAAAAGTGCGTACCACAGGTCACCTTTGGGAGAATTTTATTAATAACAAAAGAACATTGTAAAACACAACTTTCTAATGACGTTTAATAACCCAAAGGAACAGAGCCATGAGAATATCCCGCATCAGGATTTCCACAGAAATAACCCCACAGAGTCAAAATATCTCATCCCAGGTCAGGGAAGTCTTTACAATTTGCCACGGACTCTTTTGAGCCCTTTACCCATTTTCCCCAAATTCTGAAATCGGAGGAGAGATACAGATCCATTTCCTATTATCTTTTAGTTGAGACCTTACCCCTGCAATCGAACTCACTAGTATCCAATGGATTTCAGTGTCAAACAACTTCCTATTCCAGTTTGATTACCGCCCTTTGAATCGTCACTTCTGCTTCCATCATGAAAGAGGGCAGTGTTTGCCTGTGTGTTTCCACAAGCATCGCCTGGGCTTCCACCATGTGTAGCCAGAGCAGAGATGGGGAATGGCTGATTCGCGAGAAAAACCTTGCTCCTTGTGACTTCTCCTCCTCACTGGACCGTCAGTTCCAGGTGTCCTGGGGTGGGAGGACGTGTCTTCCTTGGCAGGAGGTGTCTCCCTCCGAGTCACTCTCTTCCGAGGAAGAGGAAACCTGGAGGTCATTCTCCAGGACACTCAGTGGGACTTGGGCACAGTGTCCCTCAGACGTCTCTTGTGTGAGAGGGCTCTGCCCGGGAGGGCTTGGCTTCTCAGCTGGAAGGCAGGAGGGAGCAGTCAGGAGTCTGGAGCTCCACCAGCCATTGTCTAATCTCCTGAAGAGCATTCTGAGGGGCTGGCCTGGGTCACGGTTCAGTGCTGGGCGATGGGCCACAGTGCAGGGCTGAGCGGTATTCAGGTGAGGTCTGTGGTGTGGAGGCGGGAGGTCAATGCTTTTCCCCTGGGCATGCATCTTTCTGGTCACCTGGCATCCCGCAGTGGGTCTCCGTCCAGTTGTCCGTGGTGGAGGCTGGGGAGTCTGGAAAACCCCCAGATGTGGTCTCTGAGTGCTCTTCTTAGGTGCTTAGAAGGGAGTGAGTCTCGGTTTCTTTGGGAGCGTCTGGAAAGCCTGCACTGGCACCTGGGCAGGTCTCTTGCCTGGTGCCTTGATGCTGATTTTGGCATCCCGGTCCACAGTAGGTCCAGCAGCCTGTGGGCTGGGATAGGAGTTGACATCCAGATACATGGCTTGTGCCTGGGGCTGGTGAGCGTGGCCCAGGCCATGTGTCTTAGAAGGAGCCTGGGGATCTTCCAGGGAGGAAAAATGGGGCTTCTTGTCCCTCAGCTGGACAATGAGGGTAGGATCCGGGGCAAAGTGCTTGAATGCTGCGTGAGGCGTGTCAGGGACAGGCACTTCCTGACCATTCTGAATTCCACGAGGTGAGAAGAGGCTCAGTTCAGGTCTTTGGATGGCAGACACTGCGGGTCCGCTGGACCTCACGTCAGGTGTCTTCGAAGGTGGCCTACATGTGAGACTGAGGCCCAGGGCAGATTTCCTCTCGCCTCTGTAGAGGGGTCTTGGCCTGTTTGCATGCTGGAAGACAAGACAAAGACACACAAAGACTACATATTAGAACGTCCTCACCAAGGGAGAGAAATTACAACTAACCCAATAAAATAGGTGAAAACCAGAACTTGTACCATGAAATTGAATATTATGAGATATAAAGGTGTTGAGTTTAAAAATGATGAGGGACTCAACCTCAGTGGTGGCCAGGATAAAACAAACTGCACCGTCACCTTGCTACGTGTTTGCGGCAGGTAGGAGAATCGAAAGGTTCTTCCCAGTGTCTCTCTTGAAGGAAGTGTACATGAGCACTCTCCAAAATTTTTCTAGGGAATGTGCACAGCTCCTGCTGTTTTGGAGGCGGTTTCATGAGTAAGGAGTGTTGAGGAACAATTTGGGGGTGTGCACCACCATTGCAATGCTATCTCTTACATCAAGGATTCCACCTTGTGGAGAACTGTGATGAAACCGCTTCCACAGCCCCCACCTGCATCTTGGTGACAGACATGCAAGGAGTAGTGCCAAACCCTAAACAGCAAGAAAAATGAGATCTGGCAAGTACACGAACTGATCACATTGGCTGGCATGGAATTGAAGAGTTCCCTCACAGAGAAGGGGGTGGAGGCAGATTGGGCTTCCCCCGAAGAGAACAAGAGGGGGCCCCAGGGGAGACTCACCCTCATGTAGTCACAGGACCCTGTCAATTCCTTCCAATTCGTCTGCGGACTCCCTTGAGCTCTCCTGGGAAATCTCTGCAGTAGAGCATTGCTGTGCTGCTCTTGTTGCCTGCAAACAAAAGCATGTCAAGTGCAGGGCACACAATTTCCTGGAGCCAGTTGGGACAGATATTCCTGTGTCCCAGGCTCCTTCAGTGTTGGGTTTTGAGACAGGTCGTGAAGCCCTGGGCCTTTGCCTCACCTCAGATTATTCCCCCAACTGCAGAGAACCCTGCGGGTTTTCTCATGCAGTCCTTTCCTTTTTCTCCATTGCTTCTCTCCCTGTCGTGGGGAGAATTCTGAAATGTTCCCCACCCCCTTGACTGACTCCCGAGGAGTTGAGTGAGCACGTGAGTGTGGACCCTGGAGGAGAGTGAGCTCCTATCTCGTTGTCTCCACCCCCCTGTCCTGGCCTGGAGGTGGCTGTGCACACCATGTGGAGCTGGGGAGACACGTGAGTCTCCTTGGATTTCAGCCCAAAGATTGATTACAAGCCCCAGGTTCCTCACCTTTGTCTTTGCTGCTTCTCTCTCTCTGGCTTCTGCAAGAGCCGTGGGTTTGGCTGCACCTGCAGATTCCCCGGTTTCACATTCTCCTTGCAAATACTGGAGCCCAAGGGCATGGGGGCTATGACCCCTTGCCAACGCTTCATGGGGCACCTGGTACTTCTTCTGTTGTGCCCAAAGGCTCCGCAGTCCTTGCACTTCACCTGTGGGTGGAGGAGGAAATGGTCTCTGAGTCAGCGGGAATCACAAGCACTTTTCCACAGTGAATAGAAGGACAGAGTTTGAGAGGTGAATATTGGTTTTGGAGAGGGGACAGGACATATGGCAGTAGCTGTGAGGACACTGAGCATATTAGGGTGCCTTCCAAAAGCTTCTGCTATGGATAGACAGTGGAGGAAGGATTGGAGCTCTCAAGGTGAGCAGATGAGTCATAAGTGAAGATTGAGGCAAAATCCAAGCTAGACAGGACAGCAAAGAGGAAGTGAGGTTGTTCCTCCGGGTCTGTGAATGGGCCTGTGCCTGGTGATGTGGTCTCAAGGCAAGAAATCGTCTCATGGGAAAGGACAAGGGAGTGCTGGCCACAGAAGTGGCCATGTTCAAACCCTGTCTCTGGATTCCATGCACATCCCTGGTGCCCCACAGACCCAAGCCTCCACGCTTACCCTGGGATCCTCCTCCTCTGGTAGGGGAGCCTTCTTTGCCGCCGGTCCCTTCACTTGCTTCTTGCCGTTCTGGACATTAGAGAGTCTGGAGTGCCCGTGCTGGGTGGAACGGCCCGCCATCTTCCTCACCTCCTTGGTTTGTCACCTCAGTGTTTCTGGGGAATTGATATTCGGATTTCCTGAATCAAAAGCAGAAGAAAACTTTCAGATTGACACAGAGACTAAAGTCCTCATGCACCTTCTTCTCCAAGTGGGGATGAAGGGAGCTCATGAGCACTCAGTCAAAACACATTTCTCACAAGGTGATGTCTCCCTCCCAGAGATTTTGTCCTTCTCCCTGACTCCCTCGCCCGACAAAAGCTCGCTGCCCAAGACCAGACACGGGAGGCAGCCTTTGTCAATTTGCATTTCCATCCTTCAAAGAGTGATTTGAGAGACTTTGGTGAAGTCTATCACAATGCACTCTATTTGGACAAAGAAAGGCAAAATTTCCCCAGGTGTACACAATAATCCATGCCCCGGGAATGATGCAATGAATGCCGGGGCACACGTCTTGGAATGTCAAAAGCAAAGTAAGCTTTCCTATCGAAAACTGGAAGTTCCTCTTGGACACGAGAGGAGGCACTTTTAGCATTCCAATTCAGATAGGAAAAATGTTTTCTCCTCTACTGGCCTGGAGACCTGCTAGGGTCAGCATGGTCAGAACTGTATTGTTGTATTTGTCATCTTCATGACCCTATTTTAACGACTTTCCAAGAAATCTGAACTGAATATGTTTGAACTAAGTGTGAACTAATCTATTGTCTAGGCTTTAAGGCCCATAGCCAAAGCCAGCGAGTTTCCATTCCTGCTCACTCACTGCCCCATGCACATCAGGGACTGGGGTCTATTTCCTCTGGAATTTGAACTTTGTCTGATAATGAGCATTGAAAAGGATGTATCTCATGGATCTCTTTCTCAAAATTCCTGTGAAAATTAAAGAATCAATACCCCTGTGCCTCAAGACACATCGCTCCCTCTTTTTCCTACTGTCCTCCCTCTCAGAGGGATCGTCAGAGGGGGCAGTTTGTAATGGAAACCCACCTGAAATCCAGTAGTGATCCTCCGGTCTGATTCTCTACAGCTGGGTTCAAGAACAGCTGCCCTGGGTGGGATGCAGCTTCCAAGGTGCCTGCGGAAGGGTCAGAGGGGGAGTTTCCCTTCCGGGCAGGCTTTTATACTGATTCAAGGTCACGCGACCTCGTTAAGGGGATCTCAGTCAATCCATCTCATCTACCCACCTTTGACGTAAGCAGGTCTTGAAGCCATAAACCGTCCTGTGTCGCTTAGCATTTTCAGGCATTTTAAAATGCCAGGCACTCCTGGGCATACTTTGAAGAATATCTGTTTTCTGTAAGGAAAAGAAACCTCTGTGCTAATGCCTCTATCTTTCTCCACTTTGCACTTTTGTTCTTGTGGCGAATTATGTGTAACGTGGTAGTTCTTCTTGGAAGGCATTGAAGTGTAGACTTCTACCGCCCTCAGTACATTGACCTCGTTGTGCAAACATCACCATCGTCCGTCTCCCCAGCTTTTCATATTCTGCAACTGAAAGTCCCTATCTATTAAACACCCACTCTTCATTCTTCCCTCCCTGCAGACCCCTCTTCCACCATTCTCCTTTCGATGTCTATGCATGGGACTGCTCTAGGAATCCACAGAGAAGGCATTGTGCGATCTGCGTCCTGCTGGGACTGGCTTCTTTTGCACTGTGTCTTGTGACTCAAGTAATTGTTCCTGCCAGGTCCCTTTGGTTGAGCCAGGCAGCTCCACTCGGCTCAGTCTCTTAGTCCTGTACTCGGTAGTATGTAGATGACGTGGGACTTTCTTTTTCTAGCCTCATCTCCCTTTGGTTGATATTTGTGTGACTTTCACAACTTCCCGCTAGTGGTCAGGCCCAGGAGACGGTTAGGCACAGGTCTGTGTTTTGATGATGGGACGGTTGGGAATGAAAATGCCCTGTGATCTCGTCTGGGTAGTTGCTCATTGATTCAAAGGGACCAGCTTGACCTCCAAAGCGGGTGACTATGTACAACCGCCAGTAACGTGGGTGGAGTGTCTCCGTTGTTCCAGATTATTGGTACCCTGGGGAGTTTCCGCAGTTTGTGGTTTGCAGAGGTTTGCAACCGTATGGACTTTGAAAATTGCATTACATTAATAATTTATGAACTTGGCAAAATGCCCTAGGTCCTGGCTCCGTAGCCACGGCTTGATCCCATCCTCCTGCCCTGGAACCTGGGCAGCAGGGGCCCCTCCCTGATCTCCCACCACAGCCTTGGGCCTCCTGGTGGCCTCTCCCCGCTCCACGGATCGCGTGCCCCCCGTGATTCTCACACCACTGGCCTGAATTGCCCCTTACCCACCCTCCACGTAATTGGAGTAGCACTTGCCACTCTCACGACTGGCTTCCCAAGGCAGAATAAACTGCGTACTTTCGGAAAAATAAAGGTATCCCTTTCACACCAGGAATTATTCCAATTTGCATAGACTCTTTTTGGTTCTGTTCTTTTAATTCTTAATTTGTCAATTGCCTCCTCAGCATTGCAGAGAAAATCCCTTGGGATTTAGAGCGGAATCGATGAGAACTTATAAGAGAAATTGTTTTGTGTTGAATTTCCCCAACTAAGATATGTGTTAACTGCTCCTAATTTATACGGCCGTTTATTTCAATTGGGGTATTTTATATTTTTCCTAAAAGTCTACAGAGTTTTTCCTAGATTTCATATTTATAGCTCTTTCTTTGCAGAAGGAAGGATATTGTCAGTAACTCTTCTCCTCCATTGTAGTATTTTAGTTTATTGCTGTTAGACGTGAATGCTACCAATTTGGGAAGTTGGATTGCCGTAGTTGGAGTGTTGGTTGAAAGCAGCTGTTCGTTTCCAGACTTTTTCTCTGATTTTGCTAGGATGTGCCTCGTGGAGCATCGTATCACCAGCCAATACCAAAAAAGATTCAGGTGTAATTTCCAAGAGTACACAATGCCCTCATTTCTCATGTGTCATGGCCCTGGCAGTGTGTGCAGCACAGTGTGGAGAGGAAGCCAACCCTGGGGGCTCCTTCTCAGTTTCTCTGGCTTTGGAGGCAGGAAGTTGACCTGAAAGCCTCCTGTTGGGTAGACCAATGTGGAATGTTTCAGTCGACTGTAATTCTTGAAGAGAATCTGCACATTATTTGCCCTCCTCAGAGGCTGAGCATGATCTCCAATACTATAATGATTGGGAGTAGCATCATCGTTGGGTCGATGAAACCCATTGTTATCATTACTATTCACTGTTATTTTTATTATTTTACCTGTTGTCTTTATGGCTTATAGATCTGGTTATCTTTAGTCGACAATGACTAGCGTTTCTCTGTTTCTCAAGTGGTTCCGATTGACTGAAGATATGCATGCAGGTTCCCAAAGAGACCGCTATAGAGAGTGCAGCTCCCAGACTCTCCCTCTATGGCAAAGAACCTGTCTGTCTGAGGACGTTCCTGAAAAATTTGTTGTTCATCTGGCGGGCGGAGGCCATTGCGTGCCAGAAGCAGAGAATCAGGACGGGTGTCCTTGGCTGCCTGAGTCTCTGGACAAATCTCGAACTACGTCCGAGGCCCAGCAGTGGCTTGCAGCTGCCAGAAAGACCAGTGTGGGCGTCCTTAGCGAGCCAGCGCCACCATCAATTTTTCACTTGAGCTCAGGGACCCCAGAATGCCTCTCGATGACGTTGAAGGCTAGTGAATGTTGGGCAGGAGCCCCCAGAATTTTTTCCATGATGCACTGGGGGCACCGGAACTGCTCCTGCCAGCCTGGAAAGGCTGCAGAGGAAAGCGTCGTCCTCGTGCAGAATTTTCTATTTCCCTTCAAGTGCCCAGGAACTGCCATTGGCCAAAATGATGGTGCGAGGATGGCTTCCTAACTGTGCCTGAGCTGTTGAAAGTCTTCCAGGTCCCAATAGCGGTCTGCCACCAATTCGCCTGTCTCCCCTCAATGTCCTTGCTCCCTCTTCTCGCTTTTCCACGTCTTCCTTCCTGGCGTGGGCTTTAGAGTACTAACTACCAAGGTAGAGCAGAGTTAAATTTTCTAATGAATTGAGGTTCCCAGCTCAATTCCTTGTACCCAGGGAGCCCTAAGGAACATGTGACTGCACACTAGATGCTCAAGCAAGGTCGTCTGAATGTAGTATGGCGTGCTGTTTCCTGAAGGTGGTCCTGCTGAGACCCTATCGCCTCCTGTATACTTCTCTCAATGTCCTGAGAATACGCGAGTACTGTAGGCTTTCTGCGAGACCATGGGTGATCTTCACGGAAACCCACTGTGTTTGTAGCGAGATGATGGTTGGCTGTCAGGGCTTGTGTGTCCTGTGCTTTCTTTCCCAGGCTGAGTGCTAGTGGAAGTGGGTCTTGAAAGAGCAGCATCAGCGTCCCCAGGGAACTTGTGAGAAATAGAAACAGATGGATCCTTCCTAGACATCCAAACTCCTAATTCCCTGGTGTTGAGTCTTGTACATTGAAGAAATTTCTGCGTGCACGAGACTGTGAAAAGGAGTATTAGCTAAAGTGTTCTCCACTCTGGGCTGCCATTTGAAATCCCCTACGTCGATCTAGGGAATGCAGTCATCTCAGCACTGGCGTGTGGTTGTTCAGTGGTGGGCCTGCGTGAATGGGGTTGTCAGAATCTCTAAGAGAGTTATGGGGCAGGACGGAGGCCGTGAGACCAGACCAGGGCCTATGCCGAAAGGAGGGAAGTCTGTCCCGGGTCCCAAGGAGACTGGAGCACTTCAGTAGCTATGGCAGGCTGGGGTATTGCCGAAATGTGCCATCTTGACTTTTCCCTTCTTTTTGGTGACCTTGTGCGTTCACCCAGGGGCTGCCCTCCTTGGAAGGCACAGAAGGCTGCAGACTGAAAGAAGCACTCGCCAACGGATGTCCTCCAAGGAGGTAGGAGCAGTCATTTGTTCTTCCTATGGAAATGTTCCTTACCGAGGCATGGGAATTTTCTGGATCCTACTCAGAGCTTTTCCCGAATGAGAAAATGGAGATCACAGGTGACTCAGGTGAAATCTTTGCTCACCACCTCTAGTGGATCTCAAACTTTGCTGCCCACTGTTATCACGTCAGGAGATTTCCAAAGCTCCCAGTGCCCAGGCCGCAATAAACACACCCTCAATTTGCATCTCTTGCAGTAGGCTTCAGGCACAGGTATTTGCTAACCACCCCGCCCTGAGTCCCATGTGGGCCACCGTGCGAATAAGTCTGCAGGCACGCTTGTCTCACTGAAATCTGCCTAAGATTCCCTGGGGCTCACTGTCAAAATGCATGTAATGATGCCATGGGGCTGAGTGTGCCTGAGAATCTGTGTTTCTAAAAAGCCCTAGGTCCTGCCAAACAGTGCTTCCCCCAGTCACTTTAACTTGGATGAGTCAAAGAAATTTTTAAAATGGTCTGCATGCCTAGAAATCAAAAGTGCGTACCACAGGTCACCTTTGGGAGAATTTTATTAATAACAAAAGAACATTTTAAAACACAACTTTCTAATGACGTTTAGTAAGCCAAAGGAACAAAGCCATGAGAATATCCCGCATCAGGATTTCCACAGAAATAACCCCACAGAGTCAAAATATCTCATCCCAGGTCAGGGAAGTCTTTACAATTTGCCACGGACTCTTTTGAGCCCTTTACCCATTTTCCCCAAATTCTGAAATCGGAGGAGAGATACAGATCCATTTCCTATTATCTTTTAGTTGAGACCTTACCCCTGCAATCGAACTCAGTAGTATCCAATGGATTTCAGTGTCAAACAACTTCCTATTCCAGTTTGATTACCGCCCTTTGAATCGTCACTTCTGCTTCCATCATGAAAGAGGGCAGTGTTTGCCTGTGTGTTTCCACAAGCATCGCCTGGGCTTCCACCATGTGTAGCCAGAGCAGAGATGGGGAATGGCTGATTCGCGAGAAAAACCTTGCTCCTTGTGACTTCTCCTCCTCACTGGACAGTCAGTTCCAGGTGTTCTGGGGTGGGAGGACGTGTCTTCGTTGGCAGGAGGTGTCTCCCTCCGAGTCACTCTCTTCCGAGGAAGAGGAAACCTGGAGGTCATTCTCCAGGACACTCAGTGGGACTTGGGCACAGTGTCCCTCAGACGTCTCTTGTGTGAGAGGGCTCTGCCCGGGAGGGCTTGGCTTCTCAGCTGGAAGGCAGGAGGGAGCAGTCAGGAGTCTGGAGCTCCACCAGCCATTGTCTAATCTCCTGAAGAGCATTCTGAGGGGCTGGCCTGGGTCACGGTTCAGTGCTGGGCGATGGGCCACAGTGCAGGGCTGAGCGGTATTCAGGTGAGGTCTGTGGTGTGGAGGCGGTAGGTCAATGCTTTTCCCCTGGGCATACATCTTTCTGGTCACCTGGCATCCCGCAGTGGGTCTCCGTCCAGTTGTCCGTGGTGGAGGCTGGGGAGTCTGGAAAACCCCCAGATGTGGTCTCTGAGTGCTCTTCTTAGGTGCTTGGAAGGGAGTGAGTCTCGGTTTCTTTGGGAGCGTCTGGAAAGCCTGCACTGGCACCTGGGCAGGTCTCTTGCCTGGTGCCTTGATGCTGATTTTGGCATCCCGGTCCACAGTAGGTCCAGCAGCCTGTGGGCTGGGATAGGAGTTGACATCCAGATACATAGCTTGTGCCTGGGGCTGGTGAGCGTGTCCCAGGCCATGTGTCTTAGAGGGAGCCTGGGGATCTTCCAGGGAGGAAAAATGGGGCTTCTTGTCCCTCAGCTGGACAATGAGGGTAGGATCCGGGGCAAAGTGCTTGAATGCTGCGTGAGGCGTGTCAGGGACAGGCACTTCCTGACCATTCTGAATTCCACGAGGTGAGAAGAGGCTCAGTTCAGGTCTTTGGATGGCAGACACTGCGGGTCCGCTGGACCTCACGTCAGGTGTCTTCGAAGGTGGCCTACATGTGAGACTGAGGCCCAGGGCAGATTTCCTCTCGCCTATGTAGAGGGGTTTTGGCCTGTTTGCATGCTGGAAGACAAGACAAAGACACACAAAGACTACATATTAGAACGTCCTCACCAAGGGAGAGAAATTACAACTAACCCAATAAAATAGGTGAAAACCAGAACTTGTAACAAGAAATTGAATATTATGAGATATAAAGGTGTTGAGTTTAAAAATGATGAGGGACTCAACCTCAGTGGTGGCCAGGATAAAACAAACTGCACCGTCACCTTGCTACGTGTTTGCGGCAGGTAGGAGAATCGAAAGGTTCTTCCCAGTGTCTCTCTTGAAGGAAGTGTACATGAGCACTCTCCAAAATTTTTCTAGGGAATGTGCACAGCTCCTGCTGTTGTGGAGGCGGTTTCATGAGTAAGGAGTGTTGAGGAACAATTTGGGGGTGTGCACCACCATTGCAATGCTATCTCTTACATCAAGGATTCCACCTTGTGGAGACCTGTGATGAAAGCGCTTCCACAGCCCCCACCTGCATCTTGGTGATAGACATGCAAGGAGTAGTGCCAAACCCTAAACAGCAAGAAAAATGAGATCTGGCAAGTACACGAACTGATCACATTGGCTGGCATGGAATTGAAGAGTTCCCTCACAGAGAAGGGGGTGGAGGCAGATTGGGCTTCCCCCGAAGAGAACAAGAGGGGGCCCCAGGGGAGACTCACCCTCATGTAGTCACAGGACCCTGTCAATTCCTTCCAATTCGTCTGCGCACTCCCTTGAGCTCTCCTGGGAAATCTCTGCAGTAGAGCATTGCTGTGCTGCTCTTGTTGCCTGCAAACAAAAGCATGTCAAGTGCAGGGCACACAATTTCCTGGAGCCAGTTGGGACAGATATTCCTGTGTCCCAGGCTCCTTCAGTGTTGGGTTTTGAGACAGGTCGTGAAGCCCTGGGCCTTTGCCTCACCTCAGATTATTCCCCCAACTGCAGAGAACCCTGCGGGTTTTCTCATGCAGTCCTTTCCTTTTTCTCCATTGCTTCTCTCCCTGTCGTGGGGAGAATTCTGAAATGTTCCCCACCCCCTTGACTGACTACCGAGGAGTTGAGTGAGCACGTGAGTGTGGACCCTGGAGGAGAGTGAGCTCCTATCTCGTTGTCTCCACCCCCCTGTCCTGGCCTGGAGGTGGCTGTGTACACCATGTGGAGCTGGGGAGACACGTGAGTCTCCTTGGATTTCAGCCCAAAGATTGGTTACAAGCTCCCAGGTTCCTCACCTTTGTCTTTGCTGCTTCTCTCTCTCTGGCTTCTGCAAGAGCCGTGGGTTTGGCTGCACCTGCAGATTCCCCGGTTTCACATTCTCCTTGCAAATACTGGAGCCCAAGGGCAGGGGGGCTATGGCCCCTTGCCAACGCTTCATGGGGCACCTGGTACTTCTTCTGTTGTGCCCAAAGGCTCCGCAGTCCTTGCACTTCACCTGTGGGTGGAGGAGGAAATGGTCTCTGAGTCAGCGGGAATCACAAGCACTTTTCCACAGTGAATAGAAGGACAGAGTTTGAGAGGTGAATATTGGTTTTGGAGAGGGGACAGGACATATGGCAGTAGCTGTGAGGACACTGAGCATATTAGGGTGCCTTCCAAAAGCTTCTGCTATGGATAGACAGTGGAGGAAGGATTGGAGCTCTCAAGGTGAGCAGATGAGTCATAAGTGAAGATTGAGGCAAAATCCAAGCTAGACAGGACAGCAAAGAGGAAGTGAGGTTGTTCCTCCGGGTCTGTGAATGGGCCTGTGCCTGGTGATGTGGTCTCAAGGCAAGAAATCGTCTCATGGGAAAGGACAAGGGAGTGCTGGCCACAGAAGTGGCCATGTTCAAACCCTGTCTCTGGATTCCATGCACATCCCTGGTGCCCCACAGACCCAAGCCTCCACGCTTACCCTGGGATCCTCCTCCTCTGGTAGGGGAGCCTTCTTTGCCGCCGGTCCCTTCACTTGCTTCTTGCCGTTCTGGACATTAGAGAGTCTGGAGGGCCCGTGCTGGGTGGAACGGCCCGCCATCTTCCTCACCTCCTTGGTTTGTCACCTCAGTGTTTCTGGGGACTTGATATTCGGATTTCCTGAATCAAAAGCAGAAGAAAACTTTCAGATTGACACAGAGACTAAAGTCCTCATGCACCTTCTTCTCCAAGTGGGGATGAAGGGAGCTCATGAGCACTCAGTCAAAACACATTTCTCACAAGGTGATGTCTCCCTCCCAGAGATTTTGTCCTTCTCCCTGACTCCCTCGCCCGACAAAAGCTCGCTGCCCAAGACCAGACACGGGAGGCAGCCTTTGTCAATTTGCATTTCCATCCTTCAAAGAGTGATTTGAGAGACTTTGGTGAAGTCTATCACAATGCACTCTATTTGGACAAAGAAAGGCAAAATTTCCCCAGGTGTACACAATAATCCATGCCCCGGGAATGATGCAATGAATGCCGGGGCACACGTCATGGAATGTCAAAAGCAAAGTAAGCTTTCCTATCGAAAACTGGAAGTTCCTCTTTGACACGAGAGGAGGCACTTTTCACATTCCAATTCAGATAGGAAAAATGTTTTCTCCTCTACTGGCCTGGAGACCTGCCAGGATCAGCATGGTCAGAACTGTATTGTTTTATTTGTCATCTTCATGACCCTATTTTAACGACTTTCCAAGAAATCTGAACTGAATATGTTTGAACTAAGTGTGAACTAATCTATTGTCTAGGCTTTAAGGCCCATAGCCAAAGCCAGCGAGTTTCCATTCCTGCTCACTCACTGCCCCATGCACATCAGGGACTGGGGTCTATTTCCTCTGGAATTTGAACTTTGTCTGATAATGAGCATTGAAAAGGATGTATCTCATGGATCTCTTTCTCAAAATTCCTGTGAAAATTAAAGAATCAATACCCCTGTGCCTCAAGACACATCGGTCCCTCTTTTTCCTACTGTCCTCCCTCTCAGAGGGATCGTCAGAGGGGGCAGTTTGTAATGGAAACCCACCTGAAATCCAGTAGTGATCCTCCGGTCTGATTCTCTACAGCTGGGTTCAAGAACAGCTGCCCTGGATGGGATGCAGCTTCCAAGGTGCCTGCGGAAGGGTCAGAGGGGGAGTTTCCCTTCCGGGCAGGCTTTTATACTGATTCAAGGTCACGTGACCTCGTTAAGGGGATCTCAGTCAATCCATCTCATCTACCCACCTTTGACGTAAGCAGGTCTTGAAGCCATAAACCGTCCTGTGTCGCTTAGCATTTTCAGGCATTTTAAAATGCCAGGCACTCCTGGGCATACTTTGAAGAATATCTGTTTTCTGTAAGGAAAAGAAACCTCTGTGCTAATGCCTCTATCTTTCTCCACTTTGCACTTTTGTTCTTGTGGCGAATTATGTGTAACGTGGTAGTTCTTCTTGGAAGGCATTGAAGTGTAGACTTCTACCGCCCTCAGTACATTGACCTCGTTGTGCAAACATCACCATCGTCCGTCTCCCCAGCTTTTCATATTCTGCAACTGAAAGTCCCTATCTATTAAACACCCACTCTTCATTCTTCCCTCCCTGCAGACCCCTCTTCCACCATTCTCCTTTCGATGTCTATGCATGGGACTGCTCTAGGAATCCACAGAGAAGGCATTGTGCGATCTGCGTCCTGCTGGGACTGGCTTCTTTTGCACTGTGTCTTGTGACTCAAGTAATTGTTCCTGCCAGGTCCCTTTGGTTGAGCCAGGCAGCTCCACTCGGCTCAGTCTCTTAGTCCTGTGCTCGGTAGTATGTAGGTGACGTGGGACTTTCTTTTTCTAGCCTCATCTCCCTTTGGTTGATATTTGTGTGACTTTCACAACTTCCCGCTAGTGGTCAGGCCCAGGAGACGGTTAGGCACAGGTCTGTGTTTTGATGATGGGACGGTTGGGAATGAAAATGCCCTGTGATCTCGTCTGGGTAGTTGCTCATTGATTCAAAGGGACCAGCTTGACCTCCAAAGCGGGTGACTATGTACAACCGCCAGTAACGTGGGTGGAGTGTCTCCGTTGTTCCAGATTATTGATCCCCTGGGGAGTTTCCGCAGTTTGTGGTTTGCAGAGGTTTGCAACCGTATGGACTTTGAAAATTGCATTACATTAATAATTTATGAACTTGGCAAAATGCCCTAGGTCCTGGCGCCGTAGCCACGGCTTGATCCCATCCTCCTGCCCTGGAACCTGGGCAGCAGGGGCCCCTCCCTGATCTCCCACCGCAGCCTTGGGCCTGCTGGTGGCCTCTCTCCGCTCCAAGGATCGCGTGCCCCCCGTGATTCTCACACCACTGGCCTGAATTGCCCCTTACCCACCCTCCACGTAATTGGAGTAGCACTTGCCACTCTCACGACTGGCTTCCCAAGGCAGAATAAACTGCGTACTTTCGGAAAAATAAAGGTATCCCTTTCACACCAGGAATTATTCCAATTTGCATAGACTCTTTTTGGTTCTGTTCTTTTAATTCTTAATTTGTCAATTGCCTCCTCAGCATTGCAGAGAAAATCCCTTGGGATTTAGAGCGGAATCGATGAGAACTTATAGGAGAAAGTGTTTTGTGTTGAATTTCCCCAACTAAGATATGTGTTAACTGCTCCTAATTTATACGGCCGTTTATTTCAATTAGGGGTATTTTATATTTTTCCTAAAACTCTACAGAGTTTTTCCTAGATTTCATATTTATAGCTCTTTCTTTGCAGAAGGAAGGATATTGTCAGTAACTCTTCTCCTCCATTGTAGTATTTTAGTTTATTGCTGTTAGACGTGAATGCTACCAATTTGGGAAGTTGGATTGCCGTAGTTGGAGTGTTGGTTGAAAGCAGCTGTTCGTTTCCAGACTTTTTCTCTGATTTTGCTAGGATGTGCCTCGTGGAGCATCGTATCACCAGCCAATACCAAAAAAGATTCAGGTGTAATTTCCAAGATTACACAGTGCCCTCATTTCTCATGTGTCATGGCCCTGGCAGTGTGTGCAGCACAGTGTGGAGAGGAAGCCAACCCTGGGGGCTCCTTCTCAGTTTCTCTGGCTTTGGAGGCAGGAAGTTGACCTGAAAGCCTCCTGTTGGGTAGACCAATGTGGAATGTTTCAGTCGACTGTAATTCTTGAAGAGAATCTGCACATTATTTGCCCTCCTCAGAGGCTGAGCATGATCTCCAATACTATAATGATTGGGAGTAGCATCATCGTTGGGTCGATGAAACCCATTGTTATCATTACTATTCACTGTTATTTTTATTATTTTACCTGTTGTCTTTATGGCTTATAGATCTGGTTATCTTTAGTCGACAATGACTAGCGTTTCTCTGTTTCTCAAGTGGTTCCGATTGACTGAAGATATGCATGCAGGTTCCCAAAGAGACCGCTATAGAGAGTGCAGCTCCCAGACTCTCCCTCTATGGCAAAGAACCTGTCTGTCTGAGGACGTTCCTGAAAAATTTGTTGTTCATCTGGCGGGCGGAGGCCATTGCGTGCCAGAAGCAGAGAATCAGGACGGGTGTCCTTGGCTGCCTGAGTCTCTGGACAAATCTCGAACTACGTCCGAGGCCCAGCAGTGGCTTGCAGCTGCCAGAAAGACCAGTGTGGGCGTCCTTAGCGAGCCAGCGCCACCATCAATTTTTCACTTGAGCTCAGGGACCCCAGAATGCCTCTCGATGACGTTGAAGGCTAGTGAATGTTGGGCAGGAGCCCCCAGAATTTTTTCCATGATGCACTGGGGGCACCGGAACTGCTCCTGCCAGCCTGGAAAGGCTGCAGAGGAAACCGTCGTCCTCGTGCAGAATTTTCTATTTCCCTTCAAGTGCCCAGGAACTGCCATTGGCCAAAATGATGGTGCGAGGATGGCTTCCTAACTGTGCCTGAGCTGTTGAAAGTCTTCCAGGTCCCAATAGCGGTCTGCCACCAATTCGCCTGTCTCCCCTCAATGTCCTTGCTCCCTCTTCTCGCTTTTCCACGTCTTCCTTCCTGGCATGGGCTTTAGAGTACTAACTACCAAGGTAGAGCAGAGTTAAATTTTCTAATGAATTGAGGTTCCCAGCTCAATTCCTTGTACCCAGGGAGCCCTAAGGAACATGTGACTGCACACTAGATGCTCAAGCAAGGTCGTCTGAATGTAGTATGGCGTGCTGTTTCCTGAAGGTGGTCCTGCTGAGACCCTATCGCCTCCTGTATACTTCTCTCAATGTCCTGAGAATACGCGAGTACTGTAGGCTTTCTGCGAGACCATGGGCGATCTTCACGGAAACCCACTGTGTTTGTAGCGAGATGATGGTTGGCTGTCAGGGCTTGTGTGTCCTGTGCTTTCTTTCCCAGGCTGAGTGCTAGTGGAAGTGGGTCTTGAAAGAGCAGCATCAGCGTCCCCAGGGAACTTGTGAGAAATAGAAACAGATGGATCCTTCCTAGACATCCAAACTCCTAATTCCCTGGTGTTGAGTCTTGTACATTGAAGAAATTTCTGTGTGCACGAGACTGTGAAAAGGAGTATTAGCTAAAGTGTTCTCCACTCTGGGCTGCCATTTGAAATCCCCTAGGTCGATCTAGGGAATGCAGTCATCTCAGCACTGGCGTGTGGTTGTTCAGTGGTGGGCCTGCGTGAATGGGGTTGTCAGAATCTGTAAGAGAGTTATGGGGCAGGACGGAGGCCGTGAGACCAGAACAGGGCCTATGCCGAAAGGAGGGAAGTCTGTCCCGGGTCCCAAGGAGACTGGAGCACTTCAGTAGCTATGGCAGGCTGGGGTATTGCCGAAATGTGCCATCTTGACTTTTCCCTTCTTTTTGGTGACCTTGTGCGTTCACCCAGGGGCTGCCCTCCTTGGAAGGCACAGAAGGCTGCAGACTGAAAGAAGCACTCGCCAACGGATGTCCTACAAGGAGGTAGGAGCAGTCATTTGTTCTTCCTATGGAAATGTTCCTTACCGAGGCATGGGAATTTTCTGGATCCTACTCAGAGCTTTTCCCGAATGAGAAAATGGAGATCACAGGTGACTCAGGTGAAATCTTTGCTCACCACCTCCAGTGGATCTCAAACTTTGCTGCCCACTGTTATCACGTCAGGAGATTTCCAAAGCTCCCAGTGCCCAGGCCGCAATAAACACACCCTCAATTTGCATCTCTTGCAGTAGGCTTCAGGCACAGGTATTTGCTAACCACCCCGCCCTGAGTCCCATGTGGGCCACCGTGCGAATAAGTCTGCAGGCACGCTTGTCTCACTGAAATCTGCCTAAGATTCCCTGGGGCTCACTGTCAAAATGCATGTAATGATGCCGTGGGGCTGAGTGTGCCTGAGAATCTGTGTTTCTAAAAAGCCCTAGGTCCTGCCAAACAGTGCTTCCCCCAGTCACTTTAACTTGGATGAGTCAAAGAAATTTTTAAAATGGTCTGCATGCCTAGAAATCAAAAGTGCGTACCACAGGTCACCTTTGGGAGAATTTTATTAATAACAAAAGAACATTTTAAAACACAACTTTCTAATGACGTTTAATAACCCAAAGGAACAAAGCCATGAGAATATCCCGCATCAGGATTTCCACAGAAATAACCCCACAGAGTCAAAATATCTCATCCCAGGTCAGGGAAGTCTTTACAATTTGCCACGGACTCTTTTGAGCCCTTTACCCATTTTCCCCAAATTCTGAAATCGGAGGAGAGATACAGATCCATTTCCTATTATCTTTTAGTTGAGACCTTACCCCTGCAATCGAACTCACTAGTATCCAATGGATTTCAGTGTCAAACAACTTCCTATTCCAGTTTGATTACCGCCCTTTGAATCGTCACTTCTGCTTCCATCATGAAAGAGGGCAGTGTTTGCCTGTGTGTTTCCACAAGCATCGCCTGGGCTTCCACCATGTGTAGCCAGAGCAGAGATGGGGAATGGCTGATTCGCGAGAAAAACCTTGCTCCTTGTGACTTCTCCTCTTCACTGGACAGTCAGTTCCAGGTGTCCTGGGGTGGGAGGACGTGTCTTCCTTGGCAGGAGGTGTCTCCCTCCGAGTCACTCTCTTCCGAGGAAGAGGAAACCTGGAGGTCATTCTCCAGGACACTCAGTGGGACTTGGGCACAGTGCCCCTCAGACGTCTCTTGTGTGAGAGGGCTCTGCCCGGGAGGGCTTGGCTTCTCAGCTGGAAGGCAGGAGGGAGCAGTCATGAGTCTGGAGCTCCACCAGCCATTGTCTAATCTCCTGAAGAGCATTCTGAGGGGCTGGCCTGGGTCACGGTTCAGTGCTGGGCGATGGGCCACAGTGCAGGGCTGAGCGGTATTCAGGTGAGGTCTGTGGTGTGGAGGCGGGAGGTCAATGCTTTTCCCCTGGGCATGCATCTTTCTGGTCACCTGGCATCCCGCAGTGGGTCTCCGTCCAGTTGTCCGTGGTGGAGGCTGGGGAGTCTGGAAAACCCCCAGATGTGGTCTCTGAGTGCTCTTCTTAGGTGCTTGGAAGGGAGTGAGTCTCGGTTTCTTTGGGAGCGTCTGGAAAGCCTGCACTGGCACCTGGGCAGGTCTCTTGCCTGGTGCCTTGATGCTGATTTTGGCATCCCGGTCCACAGTAGGTCCAGCAGCCTGTGGGCTGGGATAGGAGTTGACATCCAGATACATGGCTTGTGCCTGGGGCTGGTGAGCGTGGCCCAGGCCATGTGTCTTAGAGGGAGCCTGGGGATCTTCCAGGGAGGAAAAATGGGGCTTCTTGTCCCTCAGCTGGACAATGAGGGTAGGATCCGGGGCAAAGTGCTTGAATGCTGCGTGAGGCGTGTCAGGGACAGGCACTTCCTGACCATTCTGAATTCCACGAGGTGAGAAGAGGCTCAGTTCAGGTCTTTGGATGGCAGACACTGCGGGTCCGCTGGACCTCACGTCAGGTGTCTTCGAAGGTGGCCTACATGTGAGACTGAGGCCCAGGGCAGATTTCCTCTCGCCTCTGTAGAGGGGTCTTGGCCTGTTTGCATACTGGAAGACAAGACAAAGACACACAAAGACTACATATTAGAACGTCCTCACCAAGGGAGAGAAATTACAACTAACCCAATAAAATAGGTGAAAACCAGAACTTGTACCATGAAATTGAATATTATGAGATATAAAGGTGTTGAGTTTAAAAATGATGAGGGACTCAACCTCAGTGGTGGCCAGGATAAAACAAACTGCACCGTCACCTCGCTACGTGTTTGCGGCAGGTAGGAGAATCGAAAGGTTCTTCCCAGTGTCTCTCTTGAAGGAAGTGTACATGAGCACTCTCCAAAATTTTTCTAGGGAATGTGCACAGCTCCTGCTGTTTTGGAGGCGGTTTCATGAGTAAGGAGTGTTGAGGAACAATTTGGGGGTGTGCACCACCATTGCAATGCTATCTCTTACATCAAGGATTCCACCTTGTGGAGACCTGTGATGAAAGCGCTTCCACAGCCTCCACCTGCATCTTGGTGACAGACATGCAAGGAGTAGTGCCAAACCCTAAACAGCAAGAAAAATGAGATCTGGAAGTACACGACCTGATCACATTGGCTGGCATGGAATTGAAGAGTTCCCTCACAGAGAAGGGGGTTGAGGCAGATTGGGCTTCCCCCGAAGAGAACAAGAGGGGGCCCCAGGGGAGACTCACCCTCATGTAGTCACAGGACCCTGTCAATTCCTTCCAATTCGTCTGCGGACTCCCTTGAGCTCTCCTGGGAAATCTCTGCAGTAGAGCATTGCTGTGCTGCTCTTGTTGCCTGCAAACAAAAGCATGTCAAGTGCAGGGCACACAATTTCCTGGAGCCAGTTGGGACAGATATTCCTGTGTCCCAGGCTCCTTCAGTGTTGGGTTTTGAGACAGGTCGTGAAGCCCTGGGCCTTTGCCTCACCTCAGATTATTCCCCCAACTGCAGAGAACCCTGCGGGTTTTCTCATGCAGTCCTTTCCTTTTTCTCCATTGCTTCACTCCCTGTCGTGGGGAGAATTCTGAAATGTTCCCCACCCCC
Source organism: Diceros bicornis minor (assembly GCF_020826845.1). Taxonomy (NCBI): domain Eukaryota; kingdom Metazoa; phylum Chordata; class Mammalia; order Perissodactyla; family Rhinocerotidae; genus Diceros; species Diceros bicornis. Next base: position 711,428 of record NW_026690893.1, on the reverse strand, counting down.
TTGACTGACTCCCGAGGAGTTGAGTGAGCACCTGAGTGTGGACCCTGGAGGAGAGTGAGCTCCTATCTCGTTGTCTCCACCCCCCTGTCCTGGCCTGGAGGTGGCTGTGCACACCATGTGGAGCTGGGGAGACACGTGAGTCTCCTTGGATTTCAGCCCAAAGATTGGTTACAAGCTCCCAGGTTCCTCACCTTTGTCTTTGCTGCTTCTCTCTCTCTGGCTTCTGCAAGAGCCGTGGGTTTGGCTGCACCTGCAGATTCCCCGGTTTCACATTCTCCTTGCAAATACTGGAGCCCAAGGGCAGGGGGGCTATGGCCCCTTGCCAACGCTTCATGGGGCACCTGGTACTTCTTCTGTTGTGCCCAAAGGCTCCGCAGTCCTTGCACTTCACCTGTGGGTGGAGGAGGAAATGGTCTCTGAGTCAGCGGGAATCACAAGCACTTTTCCACAGTGAATAGAAGGACAGAGTTTGAGAGGTGAGTATTGGTTTTGGAGAGGGGACAGGACATATGGCAGTAGCTGTGAGGACACTGAGCATATTAGGGTGCCTTCCAAAAGCTTCTGCTATGGATAGACAGTGGAGGAAGGATTGGAGCTCTCAAGGTGAGCAGATGAGTCATAAGTGAAGATTGAGGCAAAATCCAAGCTAGACAGGACAGCAAAGAGGAAGTGAGGTTGTTCCTCCGGGTCTGTGAATGGGCCTGTGCCTGGTGATGTGGTCTCAAGGCAAGAAATCGTCTCATGGGAAAGGACAAGGGAGTGCTGGCCACAGAAGTGGCCATGTTCAAACCCTGTCTCTGGATTCCATGCACATCCCTGCTGCCCCACAGACCCAAGCCTCCACGCTTACCCTGGGATCCTCCTCCTCTGGTAGGGGAGCCTTCTTTGCCGCCGGTCCCTTCACTTGCTTCTTGCCGTTCTGGATATTAGAGAGTCTGGAGGGCCCGTGCTGGGTGGAACGGCCCGCCATCTTCCTCACCTCCTTGGTTTGTCACCTCAGTGTTTCTGGGGACTTGATATTCGGATTTCCTGAATCAAAAGCAGAAGAAAACTTTCAGATTGACACAGAGACTAAAGTCCTCATGCACCTTCTTCTCCAAGTGGGGATGAAGGGACCTCATGAGCACTCAGTCAAAACACATTTCTCACAAGGTGATGTCTCCCTCCCAGAGATTTTGTCCTTCTCCCTGACTCCCTCGCCCGACAAAAGCTCGCTGCCCAAGACCAGACACGGGAGGCAGCCTTTGTCAATTTGCATTTCCATCCTTCAAAGAGTGATTTGAGAGACTTTGGTGAAGTCTATCACAATGCACTCTATTTGGACAAAGAAAGGCAAAATTTCCCCAGGTGTACACAATAATCCATGCCCCGGGAATGATGCAATGAATGCCGGGGCACACGTCTTGGAATGTCAAAAGCAAAGTAAGCTTTCCTATCGAAAACTGGAAGTTCCTCTTGGACACGAGAGGAGGCACTTTTCACATTCCAATTCAGATAGGAAAAATGTTTTCTCCTCTACTGGCCTGGAGACCTGCCAGGGTCAGCATGGTCAGAACTGTATTGTTGTATTTGTCATCTTCATGACCCTATTTTAACGACTTTCCAAGAAATCTGAACTGAATATGTTTGAACTAAGTGTGAACTAATCTATTGTCTAGGCTTTAAGGCCCATAGCCAAAGCCAGCGAGTTTCCATTCCTGCTCACTCACTGCCCCATGCACATCAGGGACTGGGGTCTATTTCCTCTGGAATTTGAACTTTGTCTGATAATGAGCATTGAAAAGGATGTATCTCATGGATCTCTTTCTCAAAATTCCTGTGAAAATTAAAGAATCAATACCCCTGTGCCTCAAGACACATCGGTCCCTCTTTTTCCTACTGTCCTCCCTCTCAGAGGGATCGTCAGAGGGGGCAGTTTGTAATGGAAACCCACCTGAAATCCAGTAGTGATCCTCCGGTCTGATTCTCTACAGCTGGGTTCAAGAACAGCTGCCCTGGATGGGATGCAGCTTCCAAGGTGCCTGCGGAAGGGTCAGAGGGGGAGTTTCCCTTCCGGGCAGGCTTTTATACTGATTCAAGGTCACGTGACCTCGTTAAGGGGATCTCAGTCAATCCATCTCATCTACCCACCTTTGACGTAAGCAGGTCTTGAAGCCATAAACCGTCCTGTGTCGCTTAGCATTTTCAGGCATTTTAAAATGCCAGGCACTCCTGGGCATACTTTGAAGATTATCTGTTTTCTGTAAGGAAAAGAAACCTCTGTGCTAATGCCTCTATCTTTCTCCACTTTGCACTTTTGTTCTTGTGGCGAATTATGTGTAACGTGGTAGTTCTTCTTGGAAGGCATTGAAGTGTAGACTTCTACCGCCCTCAGTACATTGACCTCGTTGTGCAAACATCACCATCGTCCGTCTCCCCAGCTTTTCATATTCTGCAACTGAAAGTCCCTATCTATTAAACACCCACTCTTCATTCTTCCCTCCCTGCAGACCCCTCTTCCACCATTCTCCTTTCGATGTCTATGCATGGGACTGCTCTAGGAATCCACAGAGAAGGCATTGTGCGATCTGCGTCCTGCTGGGACTGGCTTCTTTTGCACTGTGTCTTGTGACTCAAGTAATTGTTCCTGCCAGGTCCCTTTGGTTGAGCCAGGCAGCTCCACTCGGCTCAGTCTCTTAGTCCTGTACTCGGTAGTATGTAGATGACGTGGGACTTTCTTTTTCTAGCCTCATCTCCCTTTGGTTGATATTTGTGTGACTTTCACAACTTCCCGCTAGTGGTCAGGCCCAGGAGACGGTTAGGCACAGGTCTGTGTTTTGATGATGGGACGGTTGGGAATGAAAATGCCCTGTGATCTCGTCTGGGTAGTTGCTCATTGATTCAAAGGGACCAGCTTGACCTCCAAAGCGGGTGACTATGTACAACCGCCAGTAACGTGGGTGGAGTGTCTCCGTTGTTCCAGATTATTGGTACCCTGGGGAGTTTCCGCAGTTTGTGGTTTGCAGAGGTTTGCAACCGTATGGACTTTGAAAATTGCATTACATTAATAATTTATGAACTTGGCAAAATGCCCTAGGTCCTGGCTCCGTAGCCACGGCTTGATCCCATCCTCCTGCCCTGGAACCTGGGCAGCAGGGGCCCCTCCCTGATCTCCCACCGCAGCCTTGGGCCTCCTGGTGGCCTCTCCCCGCTCCAAGGATCGCGTGCCCCCCGTGATTCTCACACCACTGGCCTGAATTGCCCCTTACCCACCCTCCACGTAATTGGAGTAGCACTTGCCACTCTCACGACTGGCTTCCCAAGGCAGAATAAACTGCGTACTTTCGGAAAAATAAAGGTATCCCTTTCACACCAGGAATTATTCCAATTTGCATAGACTCTTTTTGGTTCTGTTCTTTTAATTCTTAATTTGTCAATTGCCTCCTCAGCATTGCAGAGAAAATCCCTTGGGATTTAGAGCGGAATCGATGAGAACTTATAGGAGAAAGTGTTTTGTGTTGAATTTCCCCAACTAAGATATGTGTTAACTGCTCCTAATTTATACGGCCGTTTATTTCAATTAGGGGTATTTTATATTTTTCCTAAAACTCTACAGAGTTTTTCCTAGATTTCATATTTATAGCTCTTTCTTTGCAGAAGGAAGGATATTGTCAGTAACTCTTCTCCTCCATTGTAGTATTTTAGTTTATTGCTGTTAGACGTGAATGCTAACAATTTGGGAAGTTGGATTGCCGTAGTTGGAGTGTTGGTTGAAAGCAGCTGTTCGTTTCCAGACATTTTCTCTGATTTTGCTAGGATGTGCCTCGTGGAGCATCGTATCACCAGCCAATACCAAAAAAGATTCAGGTGTAATTTCCAAGAGTACACAGTGCCCTCATTTCTCATGTGTCATGGCCCTGGCAGTGTGCGCAGCACAGTGTGGAGAGGAAGCCAACCCTGGGGGCTCCTTCTCAGTTTCTCTGGCTTTGGAGGCAGGAAGTTGACCTGAAAGCCTCCTGTTGGGTAGACCAATGTGGAATGTTTCAGTCGACTGTAATTCTTGAAGAGAATCTGCACATTATTTGCCCTCCTCAGAGGCTGAGCTTGATCTCCAATACTATAATGATTGGGAGTAGCATCATCGTTGGGTCGATGAAACCCATTGTTATCATTACTATTCACTGTTATTTTTATTATTTTACCTGTTGTCTTTATGGCTTATAGATCTGGTTATCTTTAGTCGACAATGACTAGCGTTTCTCTGTTTCTCAAGTGGTTCCGATTGACTGAAGATATGCATGCAGGTTCCCAAAGAGACCGCTATAGAGAGTGCAGCTCCCAGACTCTCCCTCTATGGCAAAGAACCTGTCTGTCTGAGGACGTTCTTGAAAAATTTGTTGTTCATCTGGCGGGCGGAGGCCATTGCGTGCCAGAAGCAGAGAATCAGGACGGGTGTCCTTGGCTGCCTGAGTCTCTGGACAAATCTCGAACTACGTCCGAGGCCCAGCAGTGGCTTGCAGCTGCCAGAAAGACCAGTGTGGGCGTCCTTAGCAAGCCAGCGCCACCATCAATTTTTCACTTGAGCTCAGGGACCCCAGAATGCCTCTCGATGACGTTGAAGGCTAGTGAATGTTGGGCAGGAGCCCCCAGAATTTTTTCCATGATGCACTGGGGGCACCGGAACTGCTCCTGCCAGCCTGGAAAGGCTGCAGAGGAAAGCGTCGTCCTCGTGCAGAATTTTCTATTTCCCTTCAAGTGCCCAGGAACTGCCATTGGCCAAAATGATGGTGCGAGGATGGCTTCCTAACTGTGCCTGAGCTGTTGAAAGTCTTCCAGGTCCCAATAGCGGTCTGCCACCAATTCGCCTGTCTCCCCTCAATGTCCTTGCTCCCTCTTCTCGCTTTTCCACGTCTTCCTTCCTGGCGTGGGCTTTAGAGTACTAACTACCAAGGTAGAGCAGAGTTAAATTTTCTAATGAATTGAGGTTCCCAGCTCAATTCCTTGTACCCAGGGAGCCCTAAGGAACATGTGACTGCACACTAGATGCTCAAGCAAGGTCGTCTGAATGTAGTATGGCGTGCTGTTTCCTGAAGGTGGTCCTGCTGAGACCCTATCGCCTCCTGTATACTTCTCTCAATGTCCTGAGAATACGCGAGTACTGTAGGCTTTCTGCGAGACCATGGGTGATCTTCACGGAAACCCACTGTGTTTGTAGCGAGATGATGGTTGGCTGTCAGGGCTTGTGTGTCCTGTGCTTTCTTTCCCAGGCTGAGTGCTAGTGGAAGTGGGTCTTGAAAGAGCAGCATCAGCGTCCCCAGGGAACATGTGAGAAATAGAAACAGATGGATCCTTCCTAGACATCCAAACTCCTAATTCCCTGGTGTTGAGTCTTGTACATTGAAGAAATTTCTGTGTGCACGAGACTGTGAAAAGGAGTATTAGCTAAAGTGTTCTCCACTCTGGGCTGCCATTTGAAATCCCCTAGGTCGATCTAGGGAATGCAGTCATCTCAGCACTGGCGTGTGGTTGTTCAGTGGTGGGCCTGCGTGAATGGGGTTGTCAGAATCTCTAAGAGAGTTATGGGGCAGGACGGAGGCCATGAGACCAGACCAGGGCCTATGCCGAAAGGAGGGAAGTCTGTCCCGGGTCCCAAGGAGACTGGAGCACTTCAGTAGCTATGGCAGGCTGGGGTATTGCCGAAATGTGCCATCTTGACTTTTCCCTTCTTTTTGGTGACCTTGTGCGTTCACCCAGGGGCTGCCCTCCTTGGAAGGCACAGAAGGCTGCAGACTGAAAGAAGCACTCGCCAACGGATGTCCTACAAGGAGGTAGGAGCAGTCATTTGTTCTTCCTATGGAAATGTTCCTTACCGAGGCATGGGAATTTTCTGGATCCTACTCAGAGCTTTTCCCGAAGGAGAAAATGGAGATCACAGGTGACTCAGGTGAAATCTTTGCTCACCACCTCCAGTGGATCTCAAACTTTGCTGCCCACTGTTATCACGTCAGGAGATTTCCAAAGCTCCCAGTGCCCAGGCCGCAATAAACACACCCTCAATTTGCATCTCTTGCAGTAGGCTTCAGGCACAGGTATTTGCTAACCACCCCGCCCTGAGTCCAATGTGGGCCACCGTGCGAATAAGTCTGCAGGCACGCTTGTCTCACTGAAATCTGCCTAAGATTCCCTGGGGCTCACTGTCAAAATGCATGTAATGATGCCGTGGGGCTGAGTGTGCCTGAGAATCTGTGTTTCTAAAAAGCCCTAGGTCCTGCCAAACAGTGCTTCCCCCAGTCACTTTAACTTGGATGAGTCAAAGAAATTTTTAAAATGGTCTGCATGCCTAGAAATCAAAAGTGCGTACCACAGGTCACCTTTGGGAGAGTTTTATTAATAACAAAAGAACATTTTAAAACACAACTTTCTAATGACGTTTAATAACCCAAAGGAAGAAAGCCATGAGAATATCCCGCATCAGGATTTCCACAGAAATAACCCCACAGAGTCAAAATATCTCATCCCAGGTCAGGGAAGTCTTTACAATTTGCCACGGACTCTTTTGAGCCCTTTACCCATTTTCCCCAAATTCTGAAATCGGAGGAGAGATACAGATCCATTTCCTATTATCTTTTAGTTGAGACCTTACCCCTGCAATCGGACTCACTAGTATCCAATGGATTTCAGTGTCAAACAACTTCCTATTCCAGTTTGATTACCGCCCTTTGAATCGTCACTTCTGCTTCCATCATGAAAGAGGGCAGTGTTTGCCTGTGTGTTTCCACAAGCATCGCCTGGGCTTCCACCATGTGTAGCCAGAGCAGAGATGGGGAATGGCTGATTCGCGAGAAAAACCTTGCTCCTTGTGACTTCTCCTCCTCACTGGACAGTCAGTTCCAGGTGTCCTGGGGTGGGAGGACGTGTCTTCCTTGGCAGGAGGTGTCTCCCTCCGAGTCACTCTCTTCCGAGGAAGAGGAAACCTGGAGGTCATTCTCCAGGACACTCAGTGGGACTTGGGCACAGGGTCCCTCAGACGTCTCTTGTGTGAGAGGGCTCTGCCCGGGAGGGCTTGGCTTCTCAGCTGGAAGGCAGGAGGGAGCAGTCAGGAGTCTGGAGCTCCACCAGCCATTGTCTAATCTCCTGAAGAGCATTCTGAGGGGCTGGCCTGGGTCACGGTTCAGTGCTGGGCGATGGGCCACAGTGCAGGGCTGAGCGGTATTCAGGTGAGGTCTGTGGTGTGGAGGCGGGAGGTCAATGCTTTTCCCCTGGGCATGCATCTTTCTGGTCACCTGGCATCCCGCAGTGGGTCTCCGTCCAGTTGTCCGTGGTGGAGGCTGGGGAGTCTGGAAAACCCCCAGATGTGGTCTCTGAGTGCTCTTCTTAGGTGCTTGGAAGGGAGTGAGTCTCGGTTTCTTTGGGAGCGTCTGGAAAGCCTGCACTGGCACCTGGGCAGGTCTCTTGCCTGGTGCCTTGATGCTGATTTTGGCATCCCGGTCCACAGTAGGTCCAGCAGCCTGTGGGCTGGGATAGGAGTTGACATCCAGATACATGGCTTGTGCCTGGGGCTGGTGAGCGTGGCCCAGGCCATGTGTCTTAGAGGGAGCCTGGGGATCTTCCAGGGAGGAAAAATGGGGCTTCTTGTCCCTCAGCTGGACAATGAGGGTAGGATCCGGGGCAAAGTGCTTGAATGCTGCGTGAGGCGTGTCAGGGACAGGCACTTCCTGACCATTCTGAATTCCACGAGGTGAGAAGAGGCTCAGTTCAGGTCTTTGGATGGCAGACACTGCGGGTCCGCTGGACCTCACGTCAGGTGTCTTCGAAGGTGGCCTACATGTGAGACTGAGGCCCAGGGCAGATTTCCTCTCGCCTCTGTAGAGGGGTCTTGGCCTGTTTGCATGCTGGAAGACAAGACAAAGACACACAAAGACTACATATTAGAACGTCCTCACCAAGGGAGAGAAATTACAACTAACCCAATAAAATAGGTGAAAACCAGAACTTGTAACATGAAATTGAATATTATGAGATATAAAGGTGTTGAGTTTAAAAATGATGAGGGACTCAACCTCAGTGGTGGCCAGGATAAAACAAACTGCACCGTCACCTTGCTACGTGTTTGCGGCAGGTAGGAGAATCGAAAGGTTCTTCCCAGTGTCTCTCTTGAAGGAAGTGTACATGAGCACTCTCCAAAATTTTTCTAGGGAATGTGCACAGCTCCTGCTGTTTTGGAGGCGGTTTCATGAGTAAGGAGTGTTGAGGAACAATTTGGGGGTGTGCACCACCATTGCAATGCTATCTCTTACATCAAGGATTCCACCTTGTGGAGACCTGTGATGAAAGCGCTTCCACAGCCCCCACCTGCATCTTGGTGACAGACATGCAAGGAGTAGTGCCAAACCCTACACAGCAAGAAAAATGAGATCTGGCAAGTACACGAACTGATCACATTGGCTGGCATGGAATTGAAGAGTTCCCTCACAGAGAAGGGGGTTGAGGCAGATTGGGCTTCCCCCGAAGAGAACAAGCGGGGGCCCCAGGGGAGACTCACCCTCATGTAGTCACAGGACCCTGTCAATTCCTTCCAATTCGTCTGCGGACTCCCTTGAGCTCTCCTGGGAAATCTCTGCAGTAGAGCATTGCTGTGCTGCTCTTGTTGCCTGCAAACAAAAGCATGTCAAGTGCAGGGCACACAATTTCCTGGAGCCAGTTGGGACAGATATTCCTGTGTCCCAGGCTCCTTCAGTGTTGGGTTTTGAGACAGGTCGTGAAGCCCTGGGCCTTTGCCTCACCTCAGATTATTCCCCCAACTGCAGAGAACCCTGCGGGTTTTCTCATGCAGTCCTTTCCTTTTTCTCCATTGCTTCTCTCCCTGTCGTGGGGAGAATTCTGAAATGTTCCCCACCCCCTTGACTGACTCCCGAGGAGTTGAGTGAGCACCTGAGTGTGGACCCTGGAGGAGAGTGAGCTCCTATCTCGTTGTCTCCACCCCCCTGTCCTGGCCTGGAGGTGGCTGTGCACACCATGTGGAGCTGGGGAGACACGTGAGTCTCCTTGGATTTCAGCCCAAAGATTGGTTACAAGCTCCCAGGTTCCTCACCTTTGTCTTTGCTGCTTCTCTCTCTCTGGCTTCTGCAAGAGCCGTGGGTTTGGCTGCACCTGCAGATTCCCCGGTTTCACATTCTCCTTGCAAATACTGGAGCCCAAGGGCAGGGGGGCTATGGCCCCTTGCCAACGCTTCATGGGGCACCTGGTACTACTTCTGTTGTGCCCAAAGGCTCCGCAGTCCTTGCACTTCACCTGTGGGTGGAGGAGGAAATGGTCTCTGAGTCAGCGGAAATCACAAGCACTTTTCCACAGTGAATAGAAGGACAGAGTTTGAGAGGTGAGTATTGGTTTTGGAGAGGGGACAGGACATATGGCAGTAGCTGTGAGGACACTGAGCATATTAGGGTGCCTTCCAAAAGCTTCTGCTATGGATAGACAGTGGAGGAAGGATTGGAGCTCTCAAGGTGAGCAGATGAGTCATAAGTGAAGATTGAGGCAAAATCCAAGCTAGACAGGACAGCAAAGAGGAAGTGAGGTTGTTCCTCCGGGTCTGTGAATGGGCCTGTGCCTGGTGATGTGGTCTCAAGGCAAGAAATCGTCTCATGGGAAAGGACAAGGGAGTGCTGGCCACAGAAGTGGCCATGTTCAAACCCTGTCTCTGGATTCCATGCACATCCCTGGTGCCCCACAGACCCAAGCCTCCACGCTTACCCTGGGATCCTCCTCCTCTGGTAGGGGAGCCTTCTTTGCCGCCGGTCCCTTCACTTGCTTCTTGCCGTTCTGGACATTAGAGAGTCTGGAGGGCCCGTGCTGGGTGGAACGGCCCGCCATCTTCCTCACCTCCTTGGTTTGTCACCTCAGTGTTTCTGGGGACTTGATATTCGGATTTCCTGAATCAAAAGCAGAAGAAAACTTTCAGATTGACACAGAGACTAAAGTCCTCATGCACCTTCTTCTCCAAGTGGGGATGAAGGGAGCTCATGAGCACTCAGTCAAAACACATTTCTCACAAGGTGATGTCTCCCTCCCAGAGATTTTGTCCTTCTCCCTGACTCCCTCGCCCGACAAAAGCTCGCTGCCCAAGACCAGACACGGGAGGCAGCCTTTGTCAATTTGCATTTCCATCCTTCAAAGAGTGATTTGAGAGACTTTGGTGAAGTCTATCACAATGCACTCTATTTGGACAAAGAAAGGCAAAATTTCCCCAGGTGTACACAATAATCCATGCCCCGGGAATGATGCAATGAATGCCGGGGCACACGTCATGGAATGTCAAAAGCAAAGTAAGCTTTCCTATCGAAAACTGGAAGTTCCTCTTTGACACGAGAGGAGGCACTTTTCACATTCCAATTCAGATAGGAAAAATGTTTTCTCCTCTACTGGCCTGGAGACCTGCCAGGGTCAGCATGGTCAGAACTGTATTGTTTTATTTGTCATCTTCATGACCCTATTTTAACGACTTTCCAAGAAATCTGAACTGAATATGTTTGAACTAAGTGTGAACTAATCTATTGTCTAGGCTTTAAGGCCCATAGCCAAAGCCAGCGAGTTTCCATTCCTGCTCACTCACTGCCCCATGCACATCAGGGACTGGGGTCTATTTCCTCTGGAATTTGAACTTTGTCTGATAATGAGCATTGAAAAGGATGTATCTCATGGATCTCTTTCTCAAAATTCCTGTGAAAATTAAAGAATCAATACCCCTGTGCCTCAAGACACATCGGTCCCTCTTTTTCCTACTGTCCTCCCTCTCAGAGGGATCGTCAGAGGGGGCAGTTTGTAATGGAAACCCACCTGAAATCCAGTAGTGATCCTCCGGTCTGATTCTCTACAGCTGGGTTCAAGAACAGCTGCCCTGGATGGGATGCAGCTTCCAAGGTGCCTGCGGAAGGGTCAGAGGGGGAGTTTCCCTTCCGGGCAGGCTTTTATACTGATTCAAGGTCACGTGACCTCGTTAAGGGGATCTCAGTCAATCCATCTCATCTACCCACCTTTGACGTAAGCAGGTCTTGAAGCCATAAACCGTCCTGTGTCGCTTAGCATTTTCAGGCATTTTAAAATGCCAGGCACTCCTGGGCATACTTTGAAGAATATCTGTTTTCTGTAAGGAAAAGAAACCTCTGTGCTAATGCCTCTATCTTTCTCCACTTTGCACTTTTGTTCTTGTGGCGAATTATGTGTAACGTGGTAGTTCTTCTTGGAAGGCATTGAAGTGTAGACTTCTACCGCCCTCAGTACATTGACCTCGTTGTGCAAACATCACCATCGTCCGTCTCCCCAGCTTTTCATATTCTGCAACTGAAAGTCCCTATCTATTAAACACCCACTCTTCATTCTTCCCTCCCTGCAGACCCCTCTTCCACCATTCTCCTTTCGATGTCTATGCATGGGACTGCTCTAGGAATCCACAGAGAAGGCATTGTGCGATGTGCGTCCTGCTGGGACTGGCTTCTTTTGCACTGTGTCTTGTGACTCAAGTAATTGTTCCTGCCAGGTCCCTTTGGTTGAGCCAGGCAGCTCCACTCGGCTCAGTCTCTTAGTCCTGTGCTCGGTAGTATGTAGGTGACGTGGGACTTTCTTTTTCTAGCCTCATCTCCCTTTGGTTGATATTTGTGTGACTTTCACAACTTCCCGCTAGTGGTCAGGCCCAGGAGACGGTTAGGCACAGGTCTGTGTTTTGATGATGGGACGGTTGGGAATGAAAATGCCCTGTGATCTCGTCTGGGTAGTTGCTCATTGATTCAAAGGGACCAGCTTGACCTCCAAAGCGGGTGACTATGTACAACCGCCAGTAACGTGGGTGGAGTGTCTCCGTTGTTCCAGATTATTGATCCCCTGGGGAGTTTCCGCAGTTTGCGGTTTGCAGAGGTTTGCAACCGTATGGACTTTGAAAATTGCATTACATTAATAATTTATGAACTTGGCAAAATGCCCTAGGTCCTGGCGCCGTAGCCACGGCTTGATCCCATCCTCCTGCCCTGGAACCTGGGCAGCAGGGGCCCCTCCCTGATCTCCCACCGCAGCCTTGGGCCTGCTGGTGGCCTCTCTCCGCTCCAAGGATCGCGTGCCCCCCGTGATTCTCACACCACTGGCCTGAATTGCCCCTTACCCACCCTCCACGTAATTGGAGTAGCACTTGCCACTCTCACGACTGGCTTCCCAAGGCAGAATAAACTGCGTACTTTCGGAAAAATAAAGGTATCCCTTTCACACCAGGAATTATTCCAATTTGCATAGACTCTTTTTGGTTCTGTTCTTTTAATTCTTAATTTGTCAATTGCCTCCTCAGCATTGCAGAGAAAATCCCTTGGGATTTAGAGCGGAATCGATGAGAACTTATAGGAGAAAGTGTTTTGTGTTGAATTTCCCCAACTAAGATATGTGTTAACTGCTCCTAATTTATACGGCCGTTTATTTCAATTAGGGGTATTTTATATTTTTCCTAAAACTCTACAGAGTTTTTCCTAGATTTCATATTTATAGCTCTTTCTTTGCAGAAGGAAGGATATTGTCAGTAACTCTTCTCCTCCATTGTAGTATTTTAGTTTATTGCTGTTAGACGTGAATGCTACCAATTTGGGAAGTTGGATTGCCGTAGTTGGAGTGTTGGTTGAAAGCAGCTGTTCGTTTCCAGACTTTTTCTCTGATTTTGCTAGGATGTGCCTCGTGGAGCATCGTATCACCAGCCAATACCAAAAAAGATTCAGGTGTAATTTCCAAGATTACACAGTGCCCTCATTTCTCATGTGTCATGGCCCTGGCAGTGTGTGCAGCACAGTGTGGAGAGGAAGCCAACCCTGGGGGCTCCTTCTCAGTTTCTCTGGCTTTGGAGGCAGGAAGTTGACCTGAAAGCCTCCTGTTGGGTAGACCAATGTGGAATGTTTCAGTCGACTGTAATTCTTGAAGAGAATCTGCACATTATTTGCCCTCCTCAGAGGCTGAGCATGATCTCCAATACTATAATGATTGGGAGTAGCATCATCGTTGGGTCGATGAAACCCATTGTTATCATTACTATTCACTGTTATTTTTATTATTTTACCTGTTGTCTTTATGGCTTATAGATCTGGTTATCTTTAGTCGACAATGACTAGCGTTTCTCTGTTTCTCAAGTGGTTCCGATTGACTGAAGATATGCATGCAGGTTCCCAAAGAGACCGCTATAGAGAGTGCAGCTCCCAGACTCTCCCTCTATGGCAAAGAACCTGTCTGTCTGAGGACGTTCCTGAAAAATTTGTTGTTCATCTGGCGGGCGGAGGCCATTGCGTGCCAGAAGCAGAGAATCAGGACGGGTGTCCTTGGCTGCCTGAGTCTCTGGACAAATCTCGAACTACGTCCGAGGCCCAGCAGTGGCTTGCAGCTGCCAGAAAGACCAGTGTGGGCGTCCTTAGCGAGCCAGCGCCACCATCAATTTTTCACTTGAGCTCAGGGACCCCAGAATGCCTCTCGATGACGTTGAAGGCTAGTGAATGTTGGGCAGGAGCCCCCAGAATTTTTTCCATGATGCACTGGGGGCACCGGAACTGCTCCTGCCAGCCTGGAAAGGCTGCAGAGGAAACCGTCGTCCTCGTGCAGAATTTTCTATTTCCCTTCAAGTGCCCAGGAACTGCCATTGGCCAAAATGATGGTGCGAGGATGGCTTCCTAACTGTGCCTGAGCTGTTGAAAGTCTTCCAGGTCCCAATAGCGGTCTGCCACCAATTCGCCTGTCTCCCCTCAATGTCCTTGCTCCCTCTTCTCGCTTTTCCACGTCTTCCTTCCTGGCATGGGCTTTAGAGTACTAACTACCAAGGTAGAGCAGAGTTAAATTTTCTAATGAATTGAGGTTCCCAGCTCAATTCCTTGTACCCAGGGAGCCCTAAGGAACATGTGACTGCACACTAGATGCTCAAGCAAGGTCGTCTGAATGTAGTATGGCGTGCTGTTTCCTGAAGGTGGTCCTGCTGAGACCCTATCGCCTCCTGTATACTTCTCTCAATGTCCTGAGAATACGCGAGTACTGTAGGCTTTCTGCGAGACCATGGGCGATCTTCACGGAAACCCACTGTGTTTGTAGCGAGATGATGGTTGGCTGTCAGGGCTTGTGTGTCCTGTGCTTTCTTTCCCAGGCTGAGTGCTAGTGGAAGTGGGTCTTGAAAGAGCAGCATCAGCGTCCCCAGGGAACTTGTGAGAAATAGAAACAGATGGATCCTTCCTAGACATCCAAACTCCTAATTCCCTGGTGTTGAGTCTTGTACATTGAAGAAATTTCTGTGTGCACGAGACTGTGAAAAGGAGTATTAGCTAAAGTGTTCTCCACTCTGGGCTGCCATTTGAAATCCCCTAGGTCGATCTAGGGAATGCAGTCATCTCAGCACTGGCGTGTGGTTGTTCAGTGGTGGGCCTGCGTGAATGGGGTTGTCAGAATCTGTAAGAGAGTTATGGGGCAGGACGGAGGCCGTGAGACCAGACCAGGGCCTATGCCGAAAGGAGGGAAGTCTGTCCCGGGTCCCAAGGAGACTGGAGCACTTCAGTAGCTATGGCAGGCTGGGGTATTGCCGAAATGTGCCATCTTGACTTTTCCCTTCTTTTTGGTGACCTTGTGCGTTCACCCAGGGGCTGCCCTCCTTGGAAGGCACAGAAGGCTGCAGACTGAAAGAAGCACTCGCCAACGGATGTCCTACAAGGAGGTAGGAGCAGTCATTTGTTCTTCCTATGGAAATGTTCCTTACCGAGGCATGGGAATTTTCTGGATCCTACTCAGAGCTTTTCCCGAATGAGAAAATGGAGATCACAGGTGACTCAGGTGAAATCTTTGCTCACCACCTCCAGTGGATCTCAAACTTTGCTGCCCACTGTTATCACGTCAGGAGATTTCCAAAGCTCCCAGTGCCCAGGCCGCAATAAACACACCCTCAATTTGCATCTCTTGCAGTAGGCTTCAGGCACAGGTATTTGCTAACCACCCCGCCCTGAGTCCCATGTGGGCCACCGTGCGAATAAGTCTGCAGGCACGCTTGTCTCACTGAAATCTGCCTAAGATTCCCTGGGGCTCACTGTCAAAATGCATGTAATGATGCCGTGGGGCTGAGTGTGCCTGAGAATCTGTGTTTCTAAAAAGCCCTAGGTCCTGCCAAACAGTGCTTCCCCCAGTCACTTTAACTTGGATGAGTCAAAGAAATTTTTAAAATGGTCTGCATGCCTAGAAATCAAAAGTGCGTACCACAGGTCACCTTTGGGAGAATTTTATTAATAACAAAAGAACATTTTAAAACACAACTTTCTAATGACGTTTAATAACCCAAAGGAACAAAGCCATGAGAATATCCCGCATCAGGATTTCCACAGAAATAACCCCACAGAGTCAAAATATCTCATCCCAGGTCAGGGAAGTCTTTACAATTTGCCACGGACTCTTTTGAGCCCTTTACCCATTTTCCCCAAATTCTGAAATCGGAGGAGAGATACAGATCCATTTCCTATTATCTTTTAGTTGAGACCTTACCCCTGCAATCGAACTCACTAGTATCCAATGGATTTCAGTGTCAAACAACTTCCTATTCCAGTTTGATTACCGCCCTTTGAATCGTCACTTCTGCTTCCATCATGAAAGAGGGCAGTGTTTGCCTGTGTGTTTCCACAAGCATCGCCTGGGCTTCCACCATGTGTAGCCAGAGCAGAGATGGGGAATGGCTGATTCGCGAGAAAAACCTTGCTCCTTGTGACTTCTCCTCTTCACTGGACAGTCAGTTCCAGGTGTCCTGGGGTGGGAGGACGTGTCTTCCTTGGCAGGAGGTGTCTCCCTCCGAGTCACTCTCTTCCGAGGAAGAGGAAACCTGGAGGTCATTCTCCAGGACACTCAGTGGGACTTGGGCACAGTGCCCCTCAGACGTCTCTTGTGTGAGAGGGCTCTGCCCGGGAGGGCTTGGCTTCTCAGCTGGAAGGCAGGAGGGAGCAGTCATGAGTCTGGAGCTCCACCAGCCATTGTCTAATCTCCTGAAGAGCATTCTGAGGGGCTGGCCTGGGTCACGGTTCAGTGCTGGGCGATGGGCCACAGTGCAGGGCTGAGCGGTATTCAGGTGAGGTCTGTGGTGTGGAGGCGGGAGGTCAATGCTTTTCCCCTGGGCATGCATCTTTCTGGTCACCTGGCATCCCGCAGTGGGTCTCCGTCCAGTTGTCCGTGGTGGAGGCTGGGGAGTCTGGAAAACCCCCAGATGTGGTCTCTGAGTGCTCTTCTTAGGTGCTTGGAAGGGAGTGAGTCTCGGTTTCTTTGGGAGCGTCTGGAAAGCCTGCACTGGCACCTGGGCAGGTCTCTTGCCTGGTGCCTTGATGCTGATTTTGGCATCCCGGTCCACAGTAGGTCCAGCAGCCTGTGGGCTGGGATAGGAGTTGACATCCAGATACATGGCTTGTGCCTGGGGCTGGTGAGCGTGGCCCAGGCCATGTGTCTTAGAGGGAGCCTGGGGATCTTCCAGGGAGGAAAAATGGGGCTTCTTGTCCCTCAGCTGGACAATGAGGGTAGGATCCGGGGCAAAGTGCTTGAATGCTGCGTGAGGCGTGTCAGGGACAGGCACTTCCTGACCATTCTGAATTCCACGAGGTGAGAAGAGGCTCAGTTCAGGTCTTTGGATGGCAGACACTGCGGGTCCGCTGGACCTCACGTCAGGTGTCTTCGAAGGTGGCCTACATGTGAGACTGAGGCCCAGGGCAGATTTCCTCTCGCCTCTGTAGAGGGGTCTTGGCCTGTTTGCATACTGGAAGACAAGACAAAGACACACAAAGACTACATATTAGAACGTCCTCACCAAGGGAGAGAAATTACAACTAACCCAATAAAATAGGTGAAAACCAGAACTTGTACCATGAAATTGAATATTATGAGATATAAAGGTGTTGAGTTTAAAAATGATGAGGGACTCAACCTCAGTGGTGGCCAGGATAAAACAAACTGCACCGTCACCTCGCTACGTGTTTGCGGCAGGTAGGAGAATCGAAAGGTTCTTCCCAGTGTCTCTCTTGAAGGAAGTGTACATGAGCACTCTCCAAAATTTTTCTAGGGAATGTGCACAGCTCCTGCTGTTTTGGAGGCGGTTTCATGAGTAAGGAGTGTTGAGGAACAATTTGGGGGTGTGCACCACCATTGCAATGCTATCTCTTACATCAAGGATTCCACCTTGTGGAGACCTGTGATGAAAGCGCTTCCACAGCCTCCACCTGCATCTTGGTGACAGACATGCAAGGAGTAGTGCCAAACCCTAAACAGCAAGAAAAATGAGATCTGGAAGTACACGACCTGATCACATTGGCTGGCATGGAATTGAAGAGTTCCCTCACAGAGAAGGGGGTTGAGGCAGATTGGGCTTCCCCCGAAGAGAACAAGAGGGGGCCCCAGGGGAGACTCACCCTCATGTAGTCACAGGACCCTGTCAATTCCTTCCAATTCGTCTGCGGACTCCCTTGAGCTCTCCTGGGAAATCTCTGCAGTAGAGCATTGCTGTGCTGCTCTTGTTGCCTGCAAACAAAAGCATGTCAAGTGCAGGGCACACAATTTCCTGGAGCCAGTTGGGACAGATATTCCTGTGTCCCAGGCTCCTTCAGTGTTGGGTTTTGAGACAGGTCGTGAAGCCCTGGGCCTTTGCCTCACCTCAGATTATTCCCCCAACTGCAGAGAACCCTGCGGGTTTTCTCATGCAGTCCTTTCCTTTTTCTCCATTGCTTCACTCCCTGTCGTGGGGAGAATTCTGAAATGTTCCCCACCCCCTTGACTGACTCCCGAGGAGTTGAGTGAGCACCTGAGTGTGGACCCTGGAGGAGAGTGAGCTCCTATCTCGTTGTCTCCACCCCCCTGTCCTGGCCTGGAGGTGGCTGTGCACACCATGTGGAGCTGGGGAGACACGTGAGTCTCCTTGGATTTCAGCCCAAAGATTGGTTACAAGCTCCCAGGTTCCTCACCTTTGTCTTTGCTGCTTCTCTCTCTCTGGCTTCTGCAAGAGCCGTGGGTTTGGCTGCACCTGCAGATTCCCCGGTTTCACATTCTCCTTGCAAATACTGGAGCCCAAGGGCAGGGGGGCTATGGCCCCTTGCCAACGCTTCATGGGGCACCTGGTACTTCTTCTGTTGTGCCCAAAGGCTCCGCAGTCCTTGCACTTCACCTGTGGGTGGAGGAGGAAATGGTCTCTGAGTCAGCGGGAATCACAAGCACTTTTCCACAGTGAATAGAAGGACAGAGTTTGAGAGGTGAGTATTGGTTTTGGAGAGGGGACAGGACATATGGCAGTAGCTGTGAGGACACTGAGCATATTAGGGTGCCTTCCAAAAGCTTCTGCTATGGATAGACAGTGGAGGAAGGATTGGAGCTCTCAAGGTGAGCAGATGAGTCATAAGTGAAGATTGAGGCAAAATCCAAGCTAGACAGGACAGCAAAGAGGAAGTGAGGTTGTTCCTCCGGGTCTGTGAATGGGCCTGTGCCTGGTGATGTGGTCTCAAGGCAAGAAATCGTCTCATGGGAAAGGACAAGGGAGTGCTGGCCACAGAAGTGGCCATGTTCAAACCCTGTCTCTGGATTCCATGCACATCCCTGCTGCCCCACAGACCCAAGCCTCCACGCTTACCCTGGGATCCTCCTCCTCTGGTAGGGGAGCCTTCTTTGCCGCCGGTCCCTTCACTTGCTTCTTGCCGTTCTGGATATTAGAGAGTCTGGAGGGCCCGTGCTGGGTGGAACGGCCCGCCATCTTCCTCACCTCCTTGGTTTGTCACCTCAGTGTTTCTGGGGACTTGATATTCGGATTTCCTGAATCAAAAGCAGAAGAAAACTTTCAGATTGACACAGAGACTAAAGTCCTCATGCACCTTCTTCTCAAAGTGGGGATGAAGGGACCTCATGAGCACTCAGTCAAAACACATTTCTCACAAGGTGATGTCTCCCTCCCAGAGATTTTGTCCTTCTCCCTGACTCCCTCGCCCGACAAAAGCTCGCTGCCCAAGACCAGACACGGGAGGCAGCCTTTGTCAATTTGCATTTCCATCCTTCAAAGAGTGATTTGAGAGACTTTGGTGAAGTCTATCACAATGCACTCTATTTGGACAAAGAAAGGCAAAATTTCCCCAGGTGTACACAATAATCCATGCCCCGGGAATGATGCAATGAATGCCGGGGAACACGTCTTGGAATGTCAAAAGCAAAGTAAGCTTTCCTATCGAAAACTGGAAGTTCCTCTTGGACACGAGAGGAGGCACTTTTCACATTCCAATTCAGATAGGAAAAATGTTTTCTCCTCTACTGGCCTGGAGACCTGCCAGGGTCAGCATGGTCAGAACTGTATTGTTTTATTTGTCATCTTCATGACCCTATTTTAACGACTTTCCAAGAAATCTGAATTGAATATGTTTGAACTAAGTGTGAACTAATCTATTGTCTAGGCTTTAAGGCCCATAGCCAAAGCCAGCGAGTTTCCATTCCTGCTCACTCACTGCCCCATGCACATCAGGGACTGGGGTCTATTTCCTCTGGAATTTGAACTTTGTCTGATAATGAGCATTGAAAAGGATGTATCTCATGGATCTCTTTCTCAAAATTCCTGTGAAAATTAAAGAATCAATACCCCTGTGCCTCAAGACACATCGGTCCCTCTTTTTCCTACTGTCCTCCCTCTCAGAGGGATCGTCAGAGGGGGCAGTTTGTAATGGAAACCCACCTGAAATCCAGTAGTGATCCTCCGGTCTGATTCTCTACAGCTGGGTTCAAGAACAGCTGCCCTGGATGGGATGCAGCTTCCAAGGTGCCTGCGGAAGGGTCAGAGGGGGAGTTTCCCTTCCGGGCAGGCTTTTATACTGATTCAAGGTCACGTGACCTCGTTAAGGGGATCTCAGTCAATCCATCTCATCTACCCACCTTTGACGTAAGCAGGTCTTGAAGCCATAAACCGTCCTGTGTCGCTTAGCATTTTCAGGCATTTTAAAATGCCAGGCACTCCTGGGCATACTTTGAAGATTATCTGTTTTCTGTAAGGAAAAGAAACCTCTGTGCTAATGCCTCTATCTTTCTCCACTTTGCACTTTTGTTCTTGTGGCGAATTATGTGTAACGTGGTAGTTCTTCTTGGAAGGCATTGAAGTGTAGACTTCTACCGCCCTCAGTACATTGACCTCGTTGTGCAAACATCACCATCGTCCGTCTCCCCAGCTTTTCATATTCTGCAACTGAAAGTCCCTATCTATTAAACACCCACTCTTCATTCTTCCCTCCCTGCAGACCCCTCTTCCACCATTCTCCTTTCGATGTCTATGCATGGGACTGCTCTAGGAATCCACAGAGAAGGCATTGTGCGATCTGCGTCCTGCTGGGACTGGCTTCTTTTGCACTGTGTCTTGTGACTCAAGTAATTGTTCCTGCCAGGTCCCTTTGGTTGAGCCAGGCAGCTCCACTCGGCTCAGTCTCTTAGTCCTGTACTCGGTAGTATGTAGATGACGTGGGACTTTCTTTTTCTAGCCTCATCTCCCTTTGGTTGATATTTGTGTGACTTTCACAACTTCCCGCTAGTGGTCAGGCCCAGGAGACGGTTAGGCACAGGTCTGTGTTTTGATGATGGGACGGTTGGGAATGAAAATGCCCTGTGATCTCGTCTGGGTAGTTGCTCATTGATTCAAAGGGACCAGCTTGACCTCCAAAGCGGGTGACTATGTACAACCGCCAGTAACGTGGGTGGAGTGTCTCCGTTGTTCCAGATTATTGGTACCCTGGGGAGTTTCCGCAGTTTGTGGTTTGCAGAGGTTTGCAACCGTATGGACTTTGAAAATTGCATTACATTAATAATTTATGAACTTGGCAAAATGCCCTAGGTCCTGGCTCCGTAGCCACGGCTTGATCCCATCCTCCTGCCCTGGAACCTGGGCAGCAGGGGCCCCTCCCTGATCTCCCACCGCAGCCTTGGGCCTCCTGGTGGCCTCTCCCCGCTCCAAGGATCGCGTGCCCCCCGTGATTCTCACACCACTGGCCTGAATTGCCCCTTACCCACCCTCCACGTAATTGGAGTAGCACTTGCCACTCTCACGACTGGCTTCCCAAGGCAGAATAAACTGCGTACTTTCGGAAAAATAAAGGTATCCCTTTCACACCAGGAATTATTCCAATTTGCATAGACTCTTTTTGGTTCTGTTCTTTTAATTCTTAATTTGTCAATTGCCTCCTCAGCATTGCAGAGAAAATCCCTTGGGATTTAGAGCGGAATCGATGAGAACTTATAGGAGAAAGTGTTTTGTGTTGAATTTCCCCAACTAAGATATGTGTTAACTGCTCCTAATTTATACGGCCGTTTATTTCAATTAGGGGTATTTTATATTTTTCCTAAAACTCTACAGAGTTTTTCCTAGATTTCATATTTATAGCTCTTTCTTTGCAGAAGGAAGGATATTGTCAGTAACTCTTCTCCTCCATTGTAGTATTTTAGTTTATTGCTGTTAGACGTGAATGCTAACAATTTGGGAAGTTGGATTGCCGTAGTTGGAGTGTTGGTTGAAAGCAGCTGTTCGTTTCCAGACATTTTCTCTGATTTTGCTAGGATGTGCCTCGTGGAGCATCGTATCACCAGCCAATACCAAAAAAGATTCAGGTGTAATTTCCAAGAGTACACAGTGCCCTCATTTCTCATGTGTCATGGCCCTGGCAGTGTGCGCAGCACAGTGTGGAGAGGAAGCCAACCCTGGGGGCTCCTTCTCAGTTTCTCTGGCTTTGGAGGCAGGAAGTTGACCTGAAAGCCTCCTGTTGGGTAGACCAATGTGGAATGTTTCAGTCGACTGTAATTCTTGAAGAGAATCTGCACATTATTTGCCCTCCTCAGAGGCTGAGCTTGATCTCCAATACTATAATGATTGGGAGTAGCATCATCGTTGGGTCGATGAAACCCATTGTTATCATTACTATTCACTGTTATTTTTATTATTTTACCTGTTGTCTTTATGGCTTATAGATCTGGTTATCTTTAGTCGACAATGACTAGCGTTTCTCTGTTTCTCAAGTGGTTCCGATTGACTGAAGATATGCATGCAGGTTCCCAAAGAGACCGCTATAGAGAGTGCAGCTCCCAGACTCTCCCTCTATGGCAAAGAACCTGTCTGTCTGAGGACGTTCTTGAAAAATTTGTTGTTCATCTGGCGGGCGGAGGCCATTGCGTGCCAGAAGCAGAGAATCAGGACGGGTGTCCTTGGCTGCCTGAGTCTCTGGACAAATCTCGAACTACGTCCGAGGCCCAGCAGTGGCTTGCAGCTGCCAGAAAGACCAGTGTGGGCGTCCTTAGCAAGCCAGCGCCACCATCAATTTTTCACTTGAGCTCAGGGACCCCAGAATGCCTCTCGATGACGTTGAAGGCTAGTGAATGTTGGGCAGGAGCCCCCAGAATTTTTTCCATGATGCACTGGGGGCACCGGAACTGCTCCTGCCAGCCTGGAAAGGCTGCAGAGGAAAGCGTCGTCCTCGTGCAGAATTTTCTATTTCCCTTCAAGTGCCCAGGAACTGCCATTGGCCAAAATGATGGTGCGAGGATGGCTTCCTAACTGTGCCTGAGCTGTTGAAAGTCTTCCAGGTCCCAATAGCGGTCTGCCACCAATTCGCCTGTCTCCCCTCAATGTCCTTGCTCCCTCTTCTCGCTTTTCCACGTCTTCCTTCCTGGCGTGGGCTTTAGAGTACTAACTACCAAGGTAGAGCAGAGTTAAATTTTCTAATGAATTGAGGTTCCCAGCTCAATTCCTTGTACCCAGGGAGCCCTAAGGAACATGTGACTGCACACTAGATGCTCAAGCAAGGTCGTCTGAATGTAGTATGGCGTGCTGTTTCCTGAAGGTGGTCCTGCTGAGACCCTATCGCCTCCTGTATACTTCTCTCAATGTCCTGAGAATACGCGAGTACTGTAGGCTTTCTGCGAGACCATGGGTGATCTTCACGGAAACCCACTGTGTTTGTAGCGAGATGATGGTTGGCTGTCAGGGCTTGTGTGTCCTGTGCTTTCTTTCCCAGGCTGAGTGCTAGTGGAAGTGGGTCTTGAAAGAGCAGCATCAGCGTCCCCAGGGAACATGTGAGAAATAGAAACAGATGGATCCTTCCTAGACATCCAAACTCCTAATTCCCTGGTGTTGAGTCTTGTACATTGAAGAAATTTCTGTGTGCACGAGACTGTGAAAAGGAGTATTAGCTAAAGTGTTCTCCACTCTGGGCTGCCATTTGAAATCCCCTAGGTCGATCTAGGGAATGCAGTCATCTCAGCACTGGCGTGTGGTTGTTCAGTGGTGGGCCTGCGTGAATGGGGTTGTCAGAATCTCTAAGAGAGTTATGGGGCAGGACGGAGGCCGTGAGACCAGACCAGGGCCTATGCCGAAAGGAGGGAAGTCTGTCCCGGGTCCCAAGGAGACTGGAGCACTTCAGTAGCTATGGCAGGCTGGGGTATTGCCGAAATGTGCCATCTTGACTTTTCCCTTCTTTTTGGTGACCTTGTGCGTTCACCCAGGGGCTGCCCTCCTTGGAAGGCACAGAAGGCTGCAGACTGAAAGAAGCACTCGCCAACGGATGTCCTACAAGGAGGTAGGAGCAGTCATTTGTTCTTCCTATGGAAATGTTCCTTACCGAGGCATGGGAATTTTCTGGATCCTACTCAGAGCTTTTCCCGAAGGAGAAAATGGAGATCACAGGTGACTCAGGTGAAATCTTTGCTCACCACCTCCAGTGGATCTCAAACTTTGCTGCCCACTGTTATCACGTCAGGAGATTTCCAAAGCTCCCAGTGCCCAGGCCGCAATAAACACACCCTCAATTTGCATCTCTTGCAGTAGGCTTCAGGCACAGGTATTTGCTAACCACCCCGCCCTGAGTCCAATGTGGGCCACCGTGCGAATAAGTCTGCAGGCACGCTTGTCTCACTGAAATCTGCCTAAGATTCCCTGGGGCTCACTGTCAAAATGCATGTAATGATGCCGTGGGGCTGAGTGTGCCTGAGAATCTGTGTTTCTAAAAAGCCCTAGGTCCTGCCAAACAGTGCTTCCCCCAGTCACTTTAACTTGGATGAGTCAAAGAAATTTTTAAAATGGTCTGCATGCCTAGAAATCAAAAGTGCGTACCACAGGTCACCTTTGGGAGAGTTTTATTAATAACAAAAGAACATTTTAAAACACAACTTTCTAATGACGTTTAATAACCCAAAGGAACAAAGCCATGAGAATATCCCGCATCAGGATTTCCACAGAAATAACCCCACAGAGTCAAAATATCTCATCCCAGGTCAGGGAAGTCTTTACAATTTGCCACGGACTCTTTTGAGCCCTTTACCCATTTTCCCCAAATTCTGAAATCGGAGGAGAGATACAGATCCATTTCCTATTATCTTTTAGTTGAGACCTTACCCCTGCAATCGGACTCACTAGTATCCAATGGATTTCAGTGTCAAACAACTTCCTATTCCAGTTTGATTACCGCCCTTTGAATCGTCACTTCTGCTTCCATCATGAAAGAGGGCAGTGTTTGCCTGTGTGTTTCCACAAGCATCGCCTGGGCTTCCACCATGTGTAGCCAGAGCAGAGATGGGGAATGGCTGATTCGCGAGAAAAACCTTGCTCCTTGTGACTTCTCCTCCTCACTGGACAGTCAGTTCCAGGTGTCCTGGGGTGGGAGGACGTGTCTTCCTTGGCAGGAGGTGTCTCCCTCCGAGTCACTCTCTTCCGAGGAAGAGGAAACCTGGAGGTCATTCTCCAGGACACTCAGTGGGACTTGGGCACAGGGTCCCTCAGACGTCTCTTGTGTGAGAGGGCTCTGCCCGGGAGGGCTTGGCTTCTCAGCTGGAAGGCAGGAGGGAGCAGTCAGGAGTCTGGAGCTCCACCAGCCATTGTCTAATCTCCTGAAGAGCATTCTGAGGGGCTGGCCTGGGTCACGGTTCAGTGCTGGGCGATGGGCCACAGTGCAGGGCTGAGCGGTATTCAGGTGAGGTCTGTGGTGTGGAGGCGGGAGGTCAATGCTTTTCCCCTGGGCATGCATCTTTCTGGTCACCTGGCATCCCGCAGTGGGTCTCCGTCCAGTTGTCCGTGGTGGAGGCTGGGGAGTCTGGAAAACCCCCAGATGTGGTCTCTGAGTGCTCTTCTTAGGTGCTTGGAAGGGAGTGAGTCTCGGTTTCTTTGGGAGCGTCTGGAAAGCCTGCACTGGCACCTGGGCAGGTCTCTTGCCTGGTGCCTTGATGCTGATTTTGGCATCCCGGTCCACAGTAGGTCCAGCAGCCTGTGGGCTGGGATAGGAGTTGACATCCAGATACATGGCTTGTGCCTGGGGCTGGTGAGCGTGGCCCAGGCCATGTGTCTTAGAGGGAGCCTGGGGATCTTCCAGGGAGGAAAAATGGGGCTTCTTGTCCCTCAGCTGGACAATGAGGGTAGGATCCGGGGCAAAGTGCTTGAATGCTGCGTGAGGCGTGTCAGGGACAGGCACTTCCTGACCATTCTGAATTCCACGAGGTGAGAAGAGGCTCAGTTCAGGTCTTTGGATGGCAGACACTGCGGGTCCGCTGGACCTCACGTCAGGTGTCTTCGAAGGTGGCCTACATGTGAGACTGAGGCCCAGGGCAGATTTCCTCTCGCCTCTGTAGAGGGGTCTTGGCCTGTTTGCATGCTGGAAGACAAGACAAAGACACACAAAGACTACATATTAGAACGTCCTCACCAAGGGAGAGAAATTACAACTAACCCAATAAAATAGGTGAAAACCAGAACTTGTAACATGAAATTGAATATTATGAGATATAAAGGTGTTGAGTTTAAAAATGATGAGGGACTCAACCTCAGTGGTGGCCAGGATAAAACAAACTGCACCGTCACCTTGCTACGTGTTTGCGGCAGGTAGGAGAATCGAAAGGTTCTTCCCAGTGTCTCTCTTGAAGGAAGTGTACATGAGCACTCTCCAAAATTTTTCTAGGGAATGTGCACAGCTCCTGCTGTTTTGGAGGCGGTTTCATGAGTAAGGAGTGTTGAGGAACAATTTGGGGGTGTGCACCACCATTGCAATGCTATCTCTTACATCAAGGATTCCACCTTGTGGAGACCTGTGATGAAAGCGCTTCCACAGCCCCCACCTGCATCTTGGTGACAGACATGCAAGGAGTAGTGCCAAACCCTACACAGCAAGAAAAATGAGATCTGGCAAGTACACGAACTGATCACATTGGCTGGCATGGAATTGAAGAGTTCCCTCACAGAGAAGGGGGTTGAGGCAGATTGGGCTTCCCCCGAAGAGAACAAGCGGGGGCCCCAGGGGAGACTCACCCTCATGTAGTCACAGGACCCTGTCAATTCCTTCCAATTCGTCTGCGGACTCCCTTGAGCTCTCCTGGGAAATCTCTGCAGTAGAGCATTGCTGTGCTGCTCTTGTTGCCTGCAAACAAAAGCATGTCAAGTGCAGGGCACACAATTTCCTGGAGCCAGTTGGGACAGATATTCCTGTGTCCCAGGCTCCTTCAGTGTTGGGTTTTGAGACAGGTCGTGAAGCCCTGGGCCTTTGCCTCACCTCAGATTATTCCCCCAACTGCAGAGAACCCTGCGGGTTTTCTCATGCAGTCCTTTCCTTTTTCTCCATTGCTTCTCTCCCTGTCGTGGGGAGAATTCTGAAATGTTCCCCACCCCCTTGACTGACTCCCGAGGAGTTGAGTGAGCACCTGAGTGTGGACCCTGGAGGAGAGTGAGCTCCTATCTCGTTGTCTCCACCCCCCTGTCCTGGCCTGGAGGTGGCTGTGCACACCATGTGGAGCTGGGGAGACACGTGAGTCTCCTTGGATTTCAGCCCAAAGATTGGTTACAAGCTCCCAGGTTCCTCACCTTTGTCTTTGCTGCTTCTCTCTCTCTGGCTTCTGCAAGAGCCGTGGGTTTGGCTGCACCTGCAGATTCCCCGGTTTCACATTCTCCTTGCAAATACTGGAGCCCAAGGGCAGGGGGGCTATGGCCCCTTGCCAACGCTTCATGGGGCACCTGGTACTACTTCTGTTGTGCCCAAAGGCTCCGCAGTCCTTGCACTTCACCTGTGGGTGGAGGAGGAAATGGTCTCTGAGTCAGCGGAAATCACAAGCACTTTTCCACAGTGAATAGAAGGACAGAGTTTGAGAGGTGAGTATTGGTTTTGGAGAGGGGACAGGACATATGGCAGTAGCTGTGAGGACACTGAGCATATTAGGGTGCCTTCCAAAAGCTTCTGCTATGGATAGACAGTGGAGGAAGGATTGGAGCTCTCAAGGTGAGCAGATGAGTCATAAGTGAAGATTGAGGCAAAATCCAAGCTAGACAGGACAGCAAAGAGGAAGTGAGGTTGTTCCTCCGGGTCTGTGAATGGGCCTGTGCCTGGTGATGTGGTCTCAAGGCAAGAAATCGTCTCATGGGAAAGGACAAGGGAGTGCTGGCCACAGAAGTGGCCATGTTCAAACCCTGTCTCTGGATTCCATGCACATCCCTGGTGCCCCACAGACCCAAGCCTCCACGCTTACCCTGGGATCCTCCTCCTCTGGTAGGGGAGCCTTCTTTGCCGCCGGTCCCTTCACTTGCTTCTTGCCGTTCTGGACATTAGAGAGTCTGGAGGGCCCGTGCTGGGTGGAACGGCCCGCCATCTTCCTCACCTCCTTGGTTTGTCACCTCAGTGTTTCTGGGGACTTGATATTCGGATTTCCTGAATCAAAAGCAGAAGAAAACTTTCAGATTGACACAGAGACTAAAGTCCTCATGCACCTTCTTCTCCAAGAGGGGATGAAGGGACCTCATGAGCACTCAGTCAAAACACATTTCTCACAAGGTGATGTCTCCCTCCCAGAGATTTTGTCCTTCTCCCTGACTCCCTCGCCCGACAAAAGCTCGCTGCCCAAGACCAGACACGGGAGGCAGCCTTTGTCAATTTGCATTTCCATCCTTAAAAGAGTGATTTGAGAGACTTTGGTGAAGTCTATCACAATGCACTCTATTTGGACAAAGAAAGGCAAAATTTCCCCAGGTGTACACAATAATCCATGCCCCGGGAATGATGCAATGAATGCCGGGGCACACGTCTTGGAATGTCAAAAGCAAAGTAAGCTTTCCTATCGAAAACTGGAAGTTCCTCTTTGACACGAGAGGAGGCACTTTTCAAATTCCAATTCAGATAGGAAAAATGTTTTCTCCTCTACTGGCCTGGAGGCCTGCCAGGGTCAGCATGGTCAGAACTGTATTGTTTTATTTGTCATCTTCATGACCCTATTTTAACGACTTTCCAAGAAATCTGAACTGAATATGTTTGAACTAAGTGTGAACTAATCTATTGTCTAGGTTTTAAGGCCCATAGCCAAAGCCAGCGAGTTTCCATTCCTGCTCACTCACTGCCCCATGCACATCAGGGACTGGGGTCTATTTCCTCTGGAATTTGAACTTTGTCTGATAATGAGCATTGAAAAGGATGTATCTCATGGATCTCTTTCTCAAAATTCCTGTGAAAATTAAAGAATCAATACCCCTGTGCCTCAAGACACATCGCTCCCTCTTTTTCCTACTGTCCTCCCTCTCAGAGGGATCGTCAGAGGGGGCAGTTTGTAATGGAAACCCACCTGAAATCCAGTAGTGATCCTCCGGTCTGATTCTCTACAGCTGGGTTCAAGAACAGCTGCCCTGGATGGGATGCAGCTTCCAAGGTGCCTGCGGAAGGGTCAGAGGGGGAGTTTCCCTTCCGGGCAGGCTTTTATACTGATTCAAGGTCACGTGACCTCGTTAAGGGGATCTCAGTCAATCCATCTCATCTACCCACCTTTGACGTAAGCAGGTCTTGAAGCCATAAACCGTCCTGTGTCGCTTAGCATTTTAAGGCATTTTAAAATGCCAGGCACTCCTGGGCATTCTTTGAAGAATATCTGTTTTCTGTAAGGAAAAGAAACCTCTGTGCTAATGCCTCTATCTTTCTCCACTTTGCACTTTTGTTCTTGTGGCGAATTATGTGTAACGTGGTAGTTCTTCTTGGAAGGCATTGAAGTGTAGACTTCTACCGCCCTCAGTACATTCACCTCGTTGTGCAAACATCACCATCGTCCGTCTCCCCAGCTTTTCATATTCTGCAACTGAAAGTCCCTATCTATTAAACACCCACTCTTCATTCTTCCCTCCCTGCAGACCCCTCTTCCACCATTCTCCTTTCGATGTCTATGCATGGGACTGCTCTAGGAATCCACAGAGAAGGCATTGTGCGATCTGCGTCCTGCTGGGACTGGCTTCCTTTGCACTGTGTCTTGTGACTCAAGTAATTGTTCCTGCCAGGTCCCTTTGGTTGAGCCAGGCAGCTCCACTCGGCTCAGTCTCTTAGTCCTGTACTCGGTAGTATGTAGATGACGTGGGACTTTCTTTTTCTAGCCTCATCTCCCTTTGGTTGATATTTGTGTGACTTTCACAACTTCCCGCTAGTGGTCAGGCCCAGGAGACGGTTAGGCACAGGTCTGTGTTTTGATGATGGGACGGTTGGGAATGAAAATGCCCTGTGATCTCGTCTGGGGAGTTGCTCATTGATTCAAAGGGACCAGCTTGACCTCCAAAGCGGGTGACTATGTACAACCGCCAGTAACGTGGGTGGAGTGTCTCCGTTGTTCCAGATTATTGGTACCCTGGGGAGTTTCCGCAGTTTGTGGTTTGCAGAGGTTTGCAACCGTATGGACTTTGAAAATTGCATTACATTAATAATTTATGAACTTGGCAAAATGCCCTAGGTCCTGGCTCCGTAGCCACGGCTTGATCCCATCCTCCCGCCCTGGAACCTGGGCAGCAGTGGCCCCTCCCTGATCTCCCACCGCAGCCTTGGGCCTCCTGGTGGCCTCTCCCCGCTCCAAGGATCGCGTGCCCCCCGTGATTCTCACACCACTGGCCTGAATTGCCCCTTACCCACCCTCCACGTAATTGGAGTAGCACTTGCCACTCTCACGACTGGCTTCCCAAGGCAGAATAAACTGCATACTTTCGGAAAAATAAAGGTATCCCTTTCACACCAGGAATTATTCCAATTTGCATAGACTCTTTTTGGTTCTGTTCTTTTAATTCTTAATTTGTCAATTGCCTCCTCAGCATTGCAGAGAAAATCCCTTGGGATTTAGAGCGGAATCGATGAGAACTTATACGAGAAAGTGTTTTGTGTTGAATTTCCCCAACTAAGATATGTGTTAACTGCTCCTAATTTATACGGCCGTTTATTTCAATTAGGGGTATTTTATATTTTTCCTAAAACTCTACAGAGTTTTTCCTAGATTTCATATTTATAGCTCTTTCTTTGCAGAAGGAAGGATATTGTCAGTAACTCTTCTCCTCCATTGTAGTATTTTAGTTTATTGCTGTTAGACGTGAATGCTACCAATTTGGGAAGTTGGATTGCCGTAGTTGGAGTGTTGGTTGAAAGCAGCTGTTCGTTTCCAGACTTTTTCTCTGATTTTGCTAGGATGTGCCTCGTGGAGCATCGTATCACCAGCCAATACCAAAAAAGATTCAGGTGTAATTTCCAAGATTACACAGTGCCCTCATTTCTCATGTGTCATGGCCCTGGCAGTGTGTGCAGCACAGTGTGGAGAGGAAGCCAACCCTGGGGGCTCCTTCTCAGTTTCTCTGGCTTTGGAGGCAGGAAGTTGACCTGAAAGCCTCCTGTTGGGTAGACCAATGTGGAATGTTTCAGTCGACTGTAATTCTTGAAGAGAATCTGCACATTATTTGCCCTCCTCAGAGGCTGAGCATGATCTCCAATACTATAATGATTGGGAGTAGCATCATCTTTGGGTGGATGAAACCCATTGTTATCATTACTATTCACTGTTATTTTTATTATTTTACCTGTTGTCTTTATGGCTTATAGATCTGGTTATCTTTAGTCGACAATGACTAGCGTTTCTCTGTTTCTCAAGTGGTTCCGATTGACTGAAGATATGCATGCAGGTTCCCAAAGAGACCGCTATAGAGAGTGCAGCTCCCAGACTCTCCCTCTATGGCAAAGAACCTGTCTGTCTGAGGACGTTCCTGAAAAATTTGTTGTTCATCTGGCGGGCGGAGGCCATTGCGTGCCAGAAGCAGAGAATCAGGACGGGTGTCCTTGGCTGCCTGAGTCTCTGGACAAATCTCGAACTACGTCCGAGGCCCAGCAGTGGCTTGCAGCTGCCAGAAAGACCAGTGTGGGCGTCCTTAGCGAGCCAGCGCCACCATCAATTTTTCACTTGAGCTCAGGGACCCCAGAATGCCTCTCGATGACGTTGAAGGCTAGTGAATGTTGGGCAGGAGCCCCCAGAATTTTTTCCATGATGCACTGGGGGCACCGGAACTGCTCCTGCCAGCCTGGAAAGGCTGCAGAGGAAAGCGTCGTCCTCGTGCAGAATTTTCTATTTCCCTTCAAGTGCCCAGGAACTGCCATTGGCCAAAATGATGGTGCGAGGATGGCTTCCTAACTGTGCCTGAGCTGTTGAAAGTCTTCCAGGTCCCAATAGCGGTCTGCCACCAATTCGCCTGTCTCCCCTCAATGTCCTTGCTCCCTCTTCTCGCTTTTCCACGTCTTCCTTCCTGGCGTGGGCTTTAGAGTACTAACTACCAAGGTAGAGCAGAGTTAAATTTTCTAATGAATTGAGGTTCCCAGCTCAATTCCTTGTACCCAGGGAGCCCTAAGGAACATGTGACTGCACACTAGATGCTCAAGCAAGGTCGTCTGAATGTAGTATGGCGTGCTGTTTCCTGAAGGTGGTCCTGCTGAGACCCTATCGCCTCCTGTATACTTCTCTCAATGTCCTGAGAATACGCGCGTACTGTAGGCTTTCTGCGAGACCATGGGTGATCTTCACGGAAACCCACTGTGTTTGTAGCGAGATGATGGTTGGCTGTCAGGGCTTGTGTGTCCTGTGCTTTCTTTCCCAGGCTGAGTGCTAGTGGAAGTGGGTCTTGAAAGAGCAGCATCAGCGTCCCCAGGGAACATGTGAGAAATAGAAACAGATGGATCCTTCCTAGACATCCAAACTCCTAATTCCCTGGTGTTGAGTCTTGTACATTGAAGAAATTTCTGTGTGCACGAGACTGTGAAAAGGAGTATTAGCTAAAGTGTTCTCCACTCTGGGCTGCCATTTGAAATCCCCTAGGTCGATCTAGGGAATGCAGTCATCTCAGCACTGGCGTGTGGTTGTTCAGTGGTGGGCCTGCGTGAATGGGGTTGTCAGAATCTCTAAGAGAGTTATGGGGCAGGACGGAGGCCGTGAGACCAGACCAGGGCCTATGCCGAAAGGAGGGAAGTCTGTCCCGGGTCCCAAGGAGACTGGAGCACTTCAGTAGCTATGGCAGGCTGGGGTATTGCCGAAATGTGCCATCTTGACTTTTCCCTTCTTTTTGGTGACCTTGTGCGTTCACCCAGGGGCTGCCCTCCTTGGAAGGCACAGAAGGCTGCAGACTGAAAGAAGCACTCGCCAACGGATGTCCTACAAGGAGGTAGGAGCAGTCATTTGTTCTTCCTATGGAAATGTTCCTTACCGAGGCATGGGAATTTTCTGGATCCTACTCAGAGCTTTTCCCGAATGAGAAAATGGAGATCACAGGTGACTCAGGTGAAATCTTTGCTCACCACCTCCAGTGGATCTCAAACTTTGCTGCCCACTGTTATCACGTCAGGAGATTTCCAAAGCTCCCAGTGCCCAGGCCGCAATAAACA
Organism: Diceros bicornis minor; assembly: GCF_020826845.1. Classification (NCBI taxonomy): domain Eukaryota; kingdom Metazoa; phylum Chordata; class Mammalia; order Perissodactyla; family Rhinocerotidae; genus Diceros; species Diceros bicornis. The sequence goes on along the minus strand of NW_026690893.1, from coordinate 678,765 downwards.
CACCCTCAATTTGCATCTCTTGCAGTAGGCTTCAGGCACAGGTATTTGCTAACCACCCCGCCCTGAGTCCCATGTGGGCCACCGTGCGAATAAGTCTGCAGGCACGCTTGTCTCACTGAAATCTGCCTAAGATTCCCTGGGGCTCACTGTCAAAATGCATGTAATGATGCCGTGGGGCTGAGTGTGCCTGAGAATCTGTGTTTCTAAAAAGCCCTAGGTCCTGCCAAACAGTGCTTCACCCAGTCACTTTAACTTGGATGAGTCAAAAAAATTTTTAAAATGGTCTGCATGCCTAGAAATCAAAAGTGCGTACCACAGGTCACCTTTGGGAGAATTTTATTAATAACAAAAGAACATTTTAAAACACAACTTTCTAATGACGTTTAATAACCCAAAGGAACAAAGCCATGAGAATATCCCGCATCAGGATTTCCACAGAAATAACCCCACAGAGTCAAAATATCTCATCCCAGGTCAGGGAAGTCTTTACAATTTGCCACGGACTCTTTTGAGCCCTTTACCCATTTTCCCCAAATTCTGAAATCGGAGGAGAGATACAGATCCATTTCCTATTATCTTTTAGTTGAGACCTTACCCCTGCAATCGGACTCACTAGTATCCAATGGATTTCAGTGTCAAACAACTTCCTATTCCAGTTTGATTACCGCCCTTTGAATCGTCACTTCTGCTTCCATCATGAAAGAGGGCAGTGTTTGCCTGTGTGTTTCCACAAGCATCGCCTGGGCTTCCACCATGTGTAGCCAGAGCAGAGATGGGGAATGGCTGATTCGCGAGAAAAACCTTGCTCCTTGTGACTTCTCCTCCTCACTGGACAGTCAGTTCCAGGTGTCCTGGGGTGGGAGGACGTGTCTTCCTTGGCAGGAGGTGTCTCCCTCCGAGTCACTCTCTTCCGAGGAAGAGGAAACCTGGAGGTCATTCTCCAGGACACTCAGTGGGACTTGGGCACAGTGTCCCTCAGACGTCTCTTGTGTGAGAGGGCTCTGCCCGGGAGGGCTTGGCTTCTCAGCTGGAAGGCAGGAGGGAGCAGTCAGGAGTCTGGAGCTCCACCAGCCATTGTCTAATCTCCTGAAGAGCATTCTGAGGGGCTGGCCTGGGTCACGGTTCAGTGCTGGGCGATGGGCCACAGTGCAGGGCTGAGCGGTATTCAGGTGAGGTCTGTGGTGTGGAGGCGGGAGGTCAATGCTTTTCCCCTGGGCATGCATCTTTCTGGTCACCTGGCATCCCGCAGTGGGTCTCCGTCCAGTTGTCCGTGGTGGAGGCTGGGGAGTCTGGAAAACCCCCAGATGTGGTCTCTGAGTGCTCTTCTTAGGTGCTTGGAAGGGAGTGAGTCTCGGTTTCTTTGGGAGCGTCTGGAAAGCCTGCACTGGCACCTGGGCAGGTCTCTTGCCTGGTGCCTTGATGCTGATTTTGGCATCCCGGTCCACAGTAGGTCCAGCAGCCTGTGGGCTGGGATAGGAGTTGACATCCAGATACATGGCTTGTGCCTGGGGCTGGTGAGCGTGGCCCAGGCCATGTGTCTTAGAGGGAGCCTGGGGATCTTCCAGGGAGGAAAAATGGGGCTTCTTGTCCCTCAGCTGGACAATGAGGGTAGGATCCGGGGCAAAGTGCTTGAATGCTGCGTGAGGCGTGTCAGGGACAGGCACTTCCTGACCATTCTGAATTCCACGAGGTGAGAAGAGGCTCAGTTCAGGTCTTTGGATGGCAGACACTGCGGGTCCGCTGGACCTCACGTCAGGTGTCTTCGAAGGTGGCCTACATGTGAGACTGAGGCCCAGGGCAGATTTCCTCTCGCCTCTGTAGAGGGGTCTTGGCCTGTTTGCATGCTGGAAGACAAGACAAAGACACACAAAGACTACATATTAGAACGTCCTCACCAAGGGAGAGAAATTACAACTAACCCAATAAAATAGGTGAAAACCAGAACTTGTATCATGAAATAGAATATTATGAGATATAAAGGTGTTGAGTTTAAAAATGATGAGGGACTCAACCTCAGTGGTGGCCAGGATAAAACAAACTGCACCGTCACCTTGCTACGTGTTTGCGGCAGGTAGGAGAATCGAAAGGTTCTTCCCAGTGTCTCTCTTGAAGGAAGTGTACATGAGCACTCTCCAAAATTTTTCTAGGGAATGTGCACAGCTCCTGCTGTTTTGGAGGCGGTTTCATGAGTAAGGAGTGTTGAGGAACAATTTGGGGGTGTGCACCACCATTGCAATGCTATCTCTTACATCAAGGATTCCACCTTGTGGAGACCTGTGATGAAAGCGCTTCCACAGCCCCCACCTGCATCTTGGTGACAGACATGCAAGGAGTAGTGCCAAACCCTAAACAGCAAGAAAAATGAGATCTGGCAAGTACACGAACTGATCACATTGGCTGGCATGGAATTGAAGAGTTCCCTCACAGAGAAGGGGGTTGAGGCAGATTGGGCTTCCCCCGAAGAGAACAAGAGGGGGCCCCAGGGGAGACTCACCCTCATGTAGTCACAGGACCCTGTCAATTCCTTCCAATTCGTCTGCGGACTCCCTTGAGCTCTCCTGGGAAATCTCTGCAGTAGAGCATTGCTGTGCTGCTCTTGTTGCCTGCAAACAAAAGCATGTCAAGTGCAGGGCACACAATTTCCTGGAGCCAGTTGGGACAGATATTCCTGTGTCCCAGGCTCCTTCAGTGTTGGGTTTTGAGACAGGTCGTGAAGCCCTGGGCCTTTGCCTCACCTCAGATTATTCCCCCAACTGCAGAGAACCCTGCGGGTTTTCTCATGCAGTCCTTTCCTTTTTCTCCATTGCTTCTCTCCCTGTCGTGGGGAGAATTCTGAAATGTTCCCCACCCCCTTGACTGACTCCCGAGGAGTTGAGTGAGCACCTGAGTGTGGACCCTGGAGGAGAGTGAGCTCCTATCTCGTTGTCTCCACCCCCCTGTCCTGGCCTGGAGGTGGCTGTGCACACCATGTGGAGCTGGGGAGACACGTGAGTCTCCTTGGATTTCAGCCCAAAGATTGGTTACAAGCTCCCAGGTTCCTCACCTTTGTCTTTGCTGCTTCTCTCTCTCTGGCTTCTGCAAGAGCCGTGGGTTTGGCTGCACCTGCAGATTCCCCGGTTTCACATTCTCCTTGCAAATACTGGAGCCCAAGGGCAGGGGGGCTATGGCCCCTTGCCAACGCTTCATGGGGCACCTGGTACTTCTTCTGTTGTGCCCAAAGGCTCCGCAGTCCTTGCACTTCACCTGTGGGTGGAGGAGGAAATGGTCTCTGAGTCAGCGGGAATCACAAGCACTTTTCCACAGTGAATAGAAGGACAGAGTTTGAGAGGTGAATATTGGTTTTGGAGAGGGGAGAGGACATATGGCAGTAGCTGTGAGGACACTGAGCATATTAGGGTGCCGTCCAAAAGCTTCTGCTATGGATAGACAGTGGAGGAAGGATTGGAGCTCTCAAGGTGAGCAGATGAGTCATAAGTGAAGATTGAGGCAAAATCCAAGCTAGACAGGACAGCAAAGAGGAAGTGAGGTTGTTCCTCCGGGTCTGTGAATGGGCCTGTGCCTGGTGATGTGGTCTCAAGGCAAGAAATCGTATCATGGGAAAGGACAAGGGAGTGCTGGCCACAGAAGTGGCCATGTTCAAACCCTGTCTCTGGATTCCATGCACATCCCTGGTGCCCCACAGACCCAAGCCTCCACGCTTACCCTGGGATCCTCCTCCTCTGGTAGGGGAGCCTTCTTTGCCGCCGGTCCCTTCACTTGCTTCTTGCCGTTCTGGACATTAGAGAGTCTGGAGGGCCCGTGCTGGGTGGAACGGCCCGCCATCTTCCTCACCTCCTTGGTTTGTCACCTCAGTGGCTCTGGGGACTTGATATTCGGATTTCCTGAATCAAAAGCAGAAGAAAACTTTCAGATTGACACAGAGACTAAAGTCCTCATGCACCTTCTTCTCCAAGTGGGGATGAAGGGACCTCATGAGCACTCAGTCAAAAAACATTTCTCACAAGGTGATGTCTCCCTCCCAGAGATTTTGTCCTTCTCCCTGACTCCCTCGCCCGACAAAAGCTCGCTGCCCAAGACCAGACACGGGAGGCAGCCTTTGTCAATTTGCATTTCCATCCTTCAAAGAGTGATTTGAGAGACTTTGGTGAAGTCTATCACAATGCACTCTATTTGGACAAAGAAAGGCAAAATTTCCCCAGGTGTACACAATAATCCATGCCCCGGGAATGATGCAATGAATGCCGGGGCACACGTCTTGGAATGTCAAAAGCAAAGTAAGCTTTCCTATCGAAAACTGGAAGTTCCTCTTGGACACGAGAGGAGGCACTTTTCACATTCCAATTCAGATAGGAAAAATGTTTTCTCCTCTACTGGCCTGGAGACCTGCCAGGGTCAGCATGGTCAGAACTGTATTGTTTTATTTGTCATCTTCATGACCCTATTTTAACGACTTTCCAAGAAATCTGAACTGAATAAGTTTGAACTCAGTGTGAACTAATCTATTGTCTAGGCTTTAAGGCCCATAGCCAAAGCCAGCGAGTTTCCATTCCTGCTCACTCACTGCCCCATGCACATCAGGGTCTGGGGTCTATTTCCTCTGGAATTTGAACTTTGTCTGATAATGAGCATTGAAAAGGATGTATCTCATGGATCTCTTTCTCAAAATTCCTGTGAAAATTAAAGAATCAATACCCCTGTGCCTCAAGATACATCGCTCCCTCTTTTTCCTACTCTCCTCCCTCTCAGAGGGATCGTCAGAGGGGGCAGTTTGTAATGGAAACCCACCTGAAATCCAGTAGTGATCCTCCGGTCTGATTCTCTACAGCTGGGTTCAAGAACAGCTGCCCTGGATGGGATGCAGCTTCCAAGGTGCCTGCGGAAGGGTCAGAGGGGGAGTTTCCCTTCCGGGCAGGCTTTTATACTGATTCAAGGTCACGTGACCTCGTTAAGGGGATCTCAGTCAATCCATCTCATCTACCCACCTTTGACGTAAGCAGGTCTTGAAGCCATAAACCGTCCTGTGTCGCTTAGCATTTTCAGGCATTTTAAAATACCAGGCACTCCTGGGCATACTTTGAAGAATATCTGTTTTCTGTAAGGAAAAGAAACCTCTGTGCTAATGCCTCTATCTTTCTCCACTTTGCACTTTTGTTCTTGTGGCGAATTATGTGTAACGTGGTAGTTCTTCTTGGAAGGCATTGAAGTGTAGACTTCTACCGCCCTCAGTACATTCACCTCGTTGTGCAAACATCACCATCGTCCGTCTCCCCAGCTTTTCATATTCTGCAACTGAAAGTCCCTATCTATTAAACACCCACTCTTCATTCTTCCCTCCCTGCAGACCCCTCTTCCACCATTCTCCTTTCGATGTCTATGCATGGGACTGCTCTAGGAATCCACAGAGAAGGCATTGTGCGATCTGCGTCCTGCTGGGACTGGCTTCTTTTGCACTGTGTCTTGAGACTCAAGTAATTGTTCCTGCCAGGTCCCTTTGGTTGAGCCAGGCAGCTCCACTCGGCTCAGTCTCTTAGTCCTGTACTCGGTAGTATGTAGATGACGTGGGACTTTCTTTTTCTAGCCTCATCTCCCTTTGGTTGATATTTGTGTGACATTCACAACTTCCCGCTAGTGGTCAGGCCCAGGAGACGGTTAGGCACAGGTCTGTGTTTTGATGATGGGACGGTGGGGAATGAAAATGCCCTGTGATCTCGTCTGGGTAGTTGCTCATTGATTCAAAGGGACCAGCTTGACCTCCAAAGCGGGTGACTATGTACAACCGCCAGTAACGTGGGTGGAGTGTCTCCGTTGTTCCAGATTATTGGTACCCTGGGGAGTTTCCGCAGTTTGTGGTTTGCAGAGGTTTGCAACCGTATGGACTTTGAAAATTGCATTACATTAATAATTTATGACCTTGGCAAAATGCCCTAGGTCCTGGCTCCGTAGCCACGGCTTGATCCCATCCTCCTGCCCTGGAACCTGGGCAGCAGGGGCCCCTCCCTGATCTCCCACCGCAGCCTTGGGCCTCCTGGTGGCCTCTCCCCGCTCCAAGGATCGCGTGCCCCCCGTGATTCTCACACCACTGGCCTGAATTGCCCCTTACCCACCCTCCACGTAATTGGAGTAGCACTTGCCACTCTCACGACTGGCTTCCCAAGGCAGAATAAACTGCGTACTTTCGGAAAAATAAAGGTATCCCTTTCACACCAGGAATTATTCCAATTTGCATAGACTCTTTTTGGTTCTGTTCTTTTAATTCTTAATTTGTCAATTGCCTCCTCAGCATTGCAGAGAAAATCCCTTGGGATTTAGAGCGGAATCGATGAGAACTTATACGAGAAAGTGTTTTGTGTGTTTAATTTCCCCAACTAAGATATGTGTTAACTGCTCCTAATTTATACGGCCGTTTATTTCAATTAGGGGTATTTTATATTTTTCCTAAAACTCTACAGAGTTTTTCCTAGATTTCATATTTATAGCTCTTTCTTTGCAGAAGGAAGGATATTGTCAGTAACTCTTCTCCTCCATTGTAGTATTTTAGTTTATTGCTGTTAGACGTGAATGCTACCAATTTGGGAAGTTGGATTGCCGTTGTTGGAGTGTTGGTTGAAAGCAGCTGTTCGTTTCCAGACTTTTTCTCTGATTTTGCTAGGATGTGCCTCGTGGAGCATCGTATCACCAGCCAATACCAAAAAAGATTCAGGTGTAATTTCCAAGATTACACAGTGCCCTCATTTCTCATGTGTCATGGCCCTGGCAGTGTGTGCAGCACAGTGTGGAGAGGAAGCCAACCCTGGGGGCTCCTTCTCAGTTTCTCTGGCTTTGGAGGCAGGAAGTTGACCTGAAAGCCTCCTGTTGGGTAGACCAATGTGGAATGTTTCAGTCGACTGTAATTCTTGAAGAGAATCTGCACATTATTTGCCCTCCTCAGAGGCTGAGCATGATCTCCAATACTATAATGATTGGGAGTAGCATCATCGTTGGGTCGATGAAACCCATTGTTATCATTACTATTCACTGTTATTTTTATTATTTTACCTGTTGTCTTTATGGCTTATAGATCTGGTTATCTTTAGTCGACAATGACTAGCGTTTCTCTGTTTCTCAAGTGGTTCCGATTGACTGAAGATATGCATGCAGGTTCCCAAAGAGACCGCTATAGAGAGTGCAGCTCCCAGACTCTCCCTCTATGGCAAAGAACCTGTCTGTCTGAGGACGTTCCTGAAAAATTTGTTGTTCATCTGGCGGGCGGAGGCCATTGCGTGCCAGAAGCAGAGAATCAGGACGGGTGTCCTTGGCTGCCTGAGTCTCTGGACAAATCTCGAACTGCGTCCGAGGCCCAGCAGTGGCTTGCAGCTGCCAGAAAGACCAGTGTGGGCGTCCTTAGCGAGCCAGCGCCACCATCAATTTTTCACTTGAGCTCAGGAACCGCAGAATGCCTCTCGATGACGTTGAAGGCTAGTGAATGTTAGGCAGGAGCCCCCAGAATTTTTTCCATGATGCACTGGGGGCACCGGAACTGCTCCTGCCAGCCTGGAAAGGCTGCAGAGCAAACCGTCGTCCTCGTGCAGAATTTTCTGTTTCCCTTCAAGTGCCCAGGAACTGCCATTGGCCAAAATGATGGTGCGAGGATGGCTTCCTAACTGTGCCTGAGCTGTTGAAAGTCTTCCAGGTCCCAATAGCGGTCTGCCACCAATTCGCCTGTCTCCCCTCAATGTCCTTGCTCCCTCTTCTCGCTTTTCCACGTCTTCCTTCCTGGCGTGGGCTTTAGAGTACTAACTACCAAGGTAAAGCAGAGTTAAATTTTCTAATGAATTGAGGTTCCCAGCTCAATTCCTTGTACCCAGGGAGACCTAAGGAACATGTGACTGCACACTAGATGCTCAAGCAAGGTCGTCTGAATGTAGTATGGCGTGCTGTTTCCTGAAGGTGGTCCTGCTGAGACCCTATCGCCTCCTGTATACTTCTCTCAATGTCCTGAGAATACGCGCGTACTGTAGGCTTTCTGCGAGACCATGGGTGATCTTCACGGAAACCCACTGTGTTTGTAGCGAGATGATGGTTGGCTGTCAGGGCTTGTGTGTCCTGTGCTTTCTTTCCCAGGCTGAGTGCTAGTGGAAGTGGGTCTTGAAAGAGCAGCATCAGCGTCCCCAGGGAACATGTGAGAAATAGAAACAGATGGATCCTTCCTAGACATCCAAACTCCTAATTCCCTGGTGTTGAGTCCTGTACATTGTAGAAATTTCTGTGTGCACGAGACTGTGAAAAGGAGTATTAGCTAAAGTGTTCTCCACTCTGGGCTGCCATTTGAAATCCCCTAGGTCGATCTAGGGAATGCAGTCATCTCAGCACTGGCGTGTGGTTGTTCAGTGGTGGGCCTGCGTGAATGGGGTTGTCAGAATCTCTAAGAGAGTTATGGGGCAGGACGGAGGCCGTGAGACCAGACCAGGGCCTATGCCGAAAGGAGGGAAGTCTGTCCCGGGTCCCAAGGAGACTGGAGCACTTCAGTAGCTATGGCAGGCTGGGGTATTGCCGAAATGTGCCATCTTGACTTTTCCCTTCTTTTTGGTGACCTTGTGCGTTCACCCAGGGGCTGCCCTCCTTGGAAGGCACAGAAGGCTGCAGACTGAAAGAAGCACTCGCCAACGGATGTCCTACAAGGAGGTAGGAGCAGTCATTTGTTCTTCCTATGGAAATGTTCCTTACCGAGGCATGGGAATTTTCTGGATCCTACTCAGAGCTTTTCCCGAATGAGAAAATGGAGATCACAGGTGACTCAGGTGAAATCTTTGCTCACCACCTCCAGTGGATCTCAAACTTTGCTGCCCACTGTTATCACGTCAGGAGATTTCCAAAGCTCCCAGTGCCCAGGCCGCAATAAACACACCCTCAATTTGCATCTCTTGCAGTAGGCTTCAGGCACAGGTATTTGCTAACCACCCCGCCCTGAGTCCCATGTGGGCCACCGTGCGAATAAGTCTGCAGGCACGCTTGTCTCACTGAAATCTGCCTAAGATTCCCTGGGGCTCACTGTCAAAATGCATGTAATGATGCCGTGGGGCTGAGTGTGCCTGAGAATCTGTGTTTCTAAAAAGCCCTAGGTCCTGCCAAACAGTGCTTCACCCAGTCACTTTAACTTGGATGAGTCAAAGAAATTTTTAAAATGGTCTGCATGCCTAGAAATCAAAAGTGCGTACCACAGGTCACCTTTGGGAGAATTTTATTAATAACAAAAGAACATTTTAAAACACAACTTTCTAATGACGTTTAATAACCCAAAGGAACAAAGCCATGAGAATATCCCGCATCAGGATTTCCACAGAAATAACCCCACAGAGTCAAAATATCTCATCCCAGGTCAGGGAAGTCTTTACAATTTGCCACGGACTCTTTTGAGCCCTTTACCCATTTTCCCCAAATTCTGAAATCGGAGGAGAGATACAGATCCATTTCCTATTATCTTTTAGTTGAGACCTTACCCCTGCAATCGGACTCACTAGTATCCAATGGATTTCAGTGTCAAACAACTTCCTATTCCAGTTTGATTACCGCCCTTTGAATCGTCACTTCTGCTTCCATCATGAAAGAGGGCAGTGTTTGCCTGTGTGTTTCCACAAGCATCGCCTGGGCTTCCACCATGTGTAGCCAGAGCAGAGATGGGGAATGGCTGATTCGCGAGAAAAACCTTGCTCCTTGTGACTTCTCCTCCTCACTGGACAGTCAGTTCCAGGTGTCCTGGGGTGGGAGGACGTGTCTTCCTTGGCAGGAGGTGTCTCCCTCCGAGTCACTCTCTTCCGAGGAAGAGGAAACCTGGAGGTCATTCTCCAGGACACTCAGTGGGACTTGGGCACAGTGTCCCTCAGACGTCTCTTGTGTGAGAGGGCTCTGCCCGGGAGGGCTTGGCTTCTCAGCTGGAAGGCAGGAGGGAGCAGTCAGGAGTCTGGAGCTCCACCAGCCATTGTCTAATCTCCTGAAGAGCATTCTGAGGGGCTGGCCTGGGTCACGGTTCAGTGCTGGGCGATGGGCCACAGTGCAGGGCTGAGCGGTATTCAGGTGAGGTCTGTGGTGTGGAGGCGGGAGGTCAATGCTTTTCCCCTGGGCATGCATCTTTCTGGTCACCTGGCATCCCGCAGTGGGTCTCCGTCCAGTTGTCCGTGGTGGAGGCTGGGGAGTCTGGAAAACCCCCAGATGTGGTCTCTGAGTGCTCTTCTTAGGTGCTTGGAAGGGAGTGAGTCTCGGTTTCTTTGGGAGCGTCTGGAAAGCCTGCACTGGCACCTGGGCAGGTCTCTTGCCTGGTGCCTTGATGCTGATTTTGGCATCCCGGTCCACAGTAGGTCCAGCAGCCTGTGGGCTGGGATAGGAGTTGACATCCAGATACATGGCTTGTGCCTGGGGCTGGTGAGCGTGGCCCAGGCCATGTGTCTTAGAGGGAGCCTGGGGATCTTCCAGGGAGGAAAAATGGGGCTTCTTGTCCCTCAGCTGGACAATGAGGGTAGGATCCGGGGCAAAGTGCTTGAATGCTGCGTGAGGCGTGTCAGGGACAGGCACTTCCTGACCATTCTGAATTCCACGAGGTGAGAAGAGGCTCAGTTCAGGTCTTTGGATGGCAGACACTGCGGGTCCGCTGGACCTCACGTCAGGTGTCTTCGAAGGTGGCCTACATGTGAGACTGAGGCCCAGGGCAGATTTCCTCTCGCCTCTGTAGAGGGGTCTTGGCCTGTTTGCATGCTGGAAGACAAGACAAAGACACACAAAGACTACATATTAGAACGTCCTCACCAAGGGAGAGAAATTACAACTAACCCAATAAAATAGGTGAAAACCAGAACTTGTAACATGAAATTGAATATTATGAGATATAAAGGTGTTGAGTTTAAAAATGATGAGGGACTCAACCTCAGTGGTGGCCAGGATAAAACAAACTGCACCGTCACCTTGCTACGTGTTTGCGGCAGGTAGGAGAATCGAAAGGTTCTTCCCAGTGTCTCTCTTGAAGGAAGTGTACATGAGCACTATCCAAAATTTTTCTAGGGAATGTGCACAGCTCCTGCTGTTTTGGAGGCGGTTTCATGAGTAAGGAGTGTTGAGGAACAATTTGGGGGTGTGCACCACCATTGCAATGCTATCTCTTACATCAAGGATTCCACCTTGTGGAGACCTGTGATGAAAGCGCTTCCACAGCCCCCACCTGCATCTTGGTGACAGACATGCAAGGAGTAGTGCCAAACCCTACACAGCAAGAAAAATGAGATCTGGCAAGTACACGAACTGATCACATTGGCTGGCATGGAATTGAAGAGTTCCCTCACAGAGAAGGGGGTTGAGGCAGATTGGGCTTCCCCCGAAGAGAACAAGCGGGGGCCCCAGGGGAGACTCACCCTCATGTAGTCACAGGACCCTGTCAATTCCTTCCAATTCGTCTGCGGACTCCCTTGAGCTCTCCTGGGAAATCTCTGCAGTAGAGCATTGCTGTGCTGCTCTTGTTGCCTGCAAACAAAAGCATGTCAAGTGCAGGGCACACAATTTCCTGGAGCCAGTTGGGACAGATATTCCTGTGTCCCAGGCTCCTTCAGTGTTGGGTTTTGAGACAGGTCGTGAAGCCCTGGGCCTTTGCCTCACCTCAGATTATTCCCCCAACTGCAGAGAACCCTGCGGGTTTTCTCATGCAGTCCTTTCCTTTTTCTCCATTGCTTCTCTCCCTGTCGTGGGGAGAATTCTCAAATGTTCCCCACCCCCTTGACTGACTCCCGAGGAGTTGAGTGAGCACCTGAGTGTGGACCCTGGAGGAGAGTGAGCTCCTATCTCGTTGTCTCCACCCCCCTGTCCTGGCCTGGAGGTGGCTGTGCACACCATGTGGAGCTGGGGAGACACGTGAGTCTCCTTGGATTTCAGCCCAAAGATTGGTTACAAGCTCCCAGGTTCCTCACCTTTGTCTTTGCTGCTTCTCTCTCTCTGGCTTCTGCAAGAGCCGTGGGTTTGGCTGCACCTGCAGATTCCCCGGTTTCACATTCTCCTTGCAAATACTGGAGCCCAAGGGCAGGGGGGCTATGGCCCCTTGCCAACGCTTCATGGGGCACCTGGTACTTCTTCTGTTGTGCCCAAAGGCTCCGCAGTCCTTGCACTTCACCTGTGGGTGGAGGAGGAAATGGTCTCTGAGTCAGCGGGAATCACAAGCACTTTTCCACATTGAATAGAAGGACAGAGTTTGAGAGGTGAATATTGGTTTTGGAGAGGGGACAGGACATATGGCAGTAGCTGTGAGGACACTGAGCATATTAGGGTGCCTTCCAAAAGCTGCTGCTATGGATAGACAGTGGAGGAAGGATTGGAGCTCTCAAGGTGAGCAGATGAGTCATAAGTGAAGATTGAGGCAAAATCCAAGCTAGACAGGACAGCAAAGAGGAAGTGAGGTTGTTCCTCCGGGTCTGTGAATGGGCCTGTGCCTGGTGATGTGGTCTCAAGGCAAGAAATCGTCTCATGGGAAAGGACAAGGGAGTGCTGGCCACAGAAGTGGCCATGTTCAAACCCTGTCTCTGGATTCCATGCACATCCCTGGTGCCCCACAGACCCAAGCCTCCACGCTTACCCTGGGATCCTCCTCCTCTGGTAGGGGAGCCTTCTTTGCCGCCGGTCCCTTCACTTGCTTCTTGCCGTTCTGGACATTAGAGAGTCTGGAGGGCCCGTGCTGGGTGGAACGGCCCGCCATCTTCCTCACCTCCTTGGTTTGTCACCTCAGTGTTTCTGGGGACTTGATATTCGGATTTCCTGAATCAAAAGCAGAAGAAAACTTTCAGATTGACACAGAGACTAAAGTCCTCATGCACCTTCTTCTCCAAGTGGGGATGAAGGGAGCTCATGAGCACTCAGTCAAAACACATTTCTCACAAGGTGATGTCTCCCTCCCAGAGATTTTGTCCTTCTCCCTGACTCCCTCGCCCGACAAAAGCTCGCTGCCCAAGACCAGACACGGGAGGCAGCCTTTGTCAATTTGCATTTCCATCCTTCAAAGAGTGATTTGAGAGACTTTGGTGAAGTCTATCACAATGCACTCTATTTGGACAAAGAAAGGCAAAATTTCCCCAGGTGTACACAATAATCCATGCCCCGGGAATGATGCAATGAATGCCGGGGCACACGTCTTGGAATGTCAAAAGCAAAGTAAGCTTTCCTATCGAAAACTGGAAGTTCCTCTTGGACACGAGAGGAGGCACTTTTCACATTCCAATTCAGATAGGAAAAATGTTTTCTCCTCTACTGGCCTGGAGACCTGCCAGGGTCAGCATGGTCAGAACTGTATTATTGTATTTGTCATCTTCATGACCCTATTTTAACGACTTTCCAAGAAATCTGAACTGAATATGTTTGAACTAAGTGTGAACTAATCTATTGTCTAGGCTTTAAGGCCCATAGCCAAAGGCAGCCAGTTTCCATTCCTGCTCACTCACTGCCCCATGCACATCAGGGTCTGGGGTCTATTTCCTCTGGAATTTGAACTTTGTCTGATAATGAGCATTGAAAAGGATGTATCTCATGGATCTCTTTCTCAAAATTCCTGTGAAAATTAAAGAATCAATACCCCTGTGCCTCAAGACACATCGCTCCCTCTTTTTCCTACTGTCCTCCCTCTCAGAGGGATCGTCAGAGGGGGCAGTTTGTAATGGAAACCCACCTGAAATCCAGTAGTGATCCTCCGGTCTGATTCTCTACAGCTGGGTTCAAGAACAGCTGCCCTGGATGGGATGCAGCTTCCAAGGTGCCTGCGGAAGGGTCAGAGGGGGAGTTTCCCTTCCGGGCAGGCTTTTATACTGATTCAAGGTCACGTGACCTCGTTAAGGGGATCTCAGTCAATCCATCTCATCTACCCACCTTTGACGTAAGCAGGTCTTGAAGCCATAAACCGTCCTGTGTCGCTTAGCATTTTCAGGCATTTTAAAATGCCAGGCACTCCTGGGCATACTTTGAAGAATATCTGTTTTCTGTAAGGAAAAGAAACCTCTGTGCTAATGCCTCTATCTTTCTCCACTTTGCACTTTTGTTCTTGTGGCGAATTATGTGTAACGTGGTAGTTCTTCTTGGAAGGCATTGAAGTGTAGACTTCTACCGCCCTCAGTACATTCACCTCGTTGTGCAAACATCACCATCGTCCGTCTCCCCAGCTTTTCATATTCTGCAACTGAAAGTCCCTATCTATTAAACACCCACTCTTCATTCTTCCCTCCCTGCAGACCCCTCTTCCACCATTCTCCTTTCGATGTCTATGCATGGGACTGCTCTAGGAATCCACAGAGAAGGCATTGTGCGATCTGCGTCCTGCTGGGACTGGCTTCTTTTGCACTGTGTCTTGTGACTCAAGTAATTGTTCCTGCCAGGTCCCTTTGGTTGAGCCAGGCAGCTCCACTCGGCTCAGTCTCTTAGTCCTGTACTCGGTAGTATGTAGATGACGTGGGACTTTCTTTTTCTAGCCTCATCTCCCTTTGGTTGATATTTGTGTGATTTTCACAACTTCCCGCTAGTGGTCAGGCCCAGGAGACGGTTAGGCACAGGTCTGTGTTTTGATGATGGGACGGTTGGGAATGAAAATGCCCTGTGATCTCGTCTGGGTAGTTGCTCATTGATTCAAAGGGACCAGCTTGACCTCCAAAGCGGGTGACTATGTACAACCGCCAGTATCGTGGGTGGAGTGTCTCCGTTGTTCCAGATTATTGGTACCCTGGGGAGTTTCCGCAGTTTGTGGTTTGCAGAGGTTTGCAACCGTATGGACTTTGAAAATTGCATTACATTAATAATTTATGAACTTGGCAAAATGCCCTAGGTCCTGGCTCCGTAGCCACGGCTTGATCCCATCCTCCTGCCCTGGAACCTGGGCAGCAGGGGCCCCTCCCTGATCTCCCACCGCAGCCTTGGGCCTCCTGGTGGCCTCTCCCCGCTCCAAGGATCGCGTGCCCCCGTGATTCTCACACCACTGGCCTGAATTGCCCCTTACCCACCCTCCACGTAATTGGAGTAGCACTTGCCACTCTCACGACTGGCTTCCCAAGGCAGAATAAACTGCGTACTTTCGGAAAAATAAAGGTATCCCTTTCACACCAGGAATTATTCCAATTTGCATAGACTCTTTTTGGTTCTGTTCTTTTAATTCTTAATTTGTCAATTGCCTCCTCAGCATTGCAGAGAAAATCCCTTGGGATTTAGAGCGGAATCGATGAGAACTTATACGAGAAAGTGTTTTGTGTTGAATTTCCCCAACTAAGATATGTGTTAACTGCTCCTAATTTATACGGCCGTTTATTTCAATTAGGGGTATTTTATATTTTTCCTAAAACTCTACAGAGTTTTTCCTAGATTTCATATTTATAGCTCTTTCTTTGCAGAAGGAAGGATATTGTCAGTAACTCTTCTCCTCCATTGTAGTATTTTATTTTATTGCTGTTAGACGTGAATGCTGCCAATTTGGGAAGTTGGATTGCCGTTGTTGGAGTGTTGGTTGAAAGCAGCTGTTCGTTTCCAGACTTTTTCTCTGATTTTGCTAGGATGTGCCTCGTGGAGCATCGTATCACCAGCCAATACCAAAAAAGATTCAGGTGTAATTTCCAAGATTACACAGTGCCCTCATTTCTCATGTGTCATGGCCCTGGCAGTGTGTGCAGCACAGTGTGGAGAGGAAGCCAACCCTGGGGGCTCCTTCTCAGTTTCTCTGGCTTTGGAGGCAGGAAGTTGACCTGAAAGCCTCCTGTTGGCTAGACCAATGTGGAATGTTTCAGTCGACTGTAATTCTTGAAGAGAATCTGCACATTATTTGCCCTCCTCAGAGGCTGAGCATGATCTCCAATACTATAATGATTGGGAGTAGCATCATCGTTGGGTCGATGAAACCCATTGTTATCATTACTATTCACTGTTATTTTTATTATTTTACCTGTTGTCTTTATGGCTTATAGATCTGGTTATCTTTAGTCGACAATGACTAGCGTTTCTCTGTTTCTCAAGTGGTTCCGATTGACTGAAGATATGCATGCAGGTTCCCAAAGAGACCGCTATAGAGAGTGCAGCTCCCAGACTCTCCCTCTATGGCAAAGAACCTGTCTGTCTGAGGACGTTCCTGAAAAATTTGTTGTTCATCTGGCGGGCAGAGGCCATTGCGTGCCAGAAGCAGAGAATCAGGACGGGTGTCCTTGGCTGCCTGAGTCTCTGGACAAATCTCGAACTACGTCCGAGGCCCAGCAGTGGCTTGCAGCTGCCAGAAAGACCAGTGTGGGCGTCCTTAGCGAGCCAGCGCCACCATCAATTTTTCACTTGAGCTCAGGGACCCCAGAATGCCTCTCGATGACGTTGAAGGCTAGTGAATGTTGGGCAGGAGCCCCCAGAATTTTTTCCATGATGCACTGGGGGCACCGGAACTGCTCCTGCCAGCCTGGAAAGGCTGCAGAGGAAACCGTCGTCCTCGTGCAGAATTTTCTATTTCCCTTCAAGTGCCCAGGAACTGCCATTGGCCAAAATGATGGTGCGAGGATGGCTTCCTAACTGTGCCTGAGCTGTTGAAAGTCTTCCAGGTCCCAATAGCGGTCTGCCACCAATTCGCCTGTCTCCCCTCAATGTCCTTGCTCCCTCTTCTCGCTTTTCCACGTCTTCCTTCCTGGCGTGGGCTTTAGAGTACTAACTACCAAGGTAGAGCAGAGTTAAATTTTCTAATGAATTGAGGTTCCCAGCTCAATTCCTTGTACCCAGGGAGCCCTAAGGAACATGTGACTGCACACTAGATGCTCAAGCAAGGTCGTCTGAATGTAGTATGGCGTGCTGTTTCCTGAAGGTGGTCCTGCTGAGACCCTATCGCCTCCTGTATACTTCTCTCAATGTCCTGAGAATACGCGAGTACTGTAGGCTTTCTGCGAGACCATGGGTGATCTTCACGGAAACCCACTGTGTTTGTAGCGAGATGATGGTTGGCTGTCAGGGCTTGTGTGTCCTGTGCTTTCTTTCCCAGGCTGACTGCTAGTGGAAGTGGGTCTTGAAAGAGCAGCATCAGCGTCCCCAGGGAACTTGTGAGAAATAGAAACAGATGGATCCTTCCTAGACATCCAAACTCCTAATTCCCTGGTGTTGAGTCTTGTACATTGAAGAAATTTCTGTGTGCACGAGACTGTGAAAAGGAGTATTAGCAAAAGTGTTCTCCACTCTGGGCTGCCATTTGAAATCCCCTAGGTCGATCTAGGGAATGCAGTCATCTCAGCACTGGCGTGTGGTTGTTCAGTGGTGGGCCTGCGTGAATGGGGTTGTCAGAATCTCTAAGAGAGTTATGGGGCAGGACGGAGGCCGTGAGACCAGACCAGGGCCTATGCCGAAAGGAGGGAAGTCTGTCCCGGGTCCCAAGGAGACTGGAGCACTTCAGTAGCTATGGCAGGCTGGGGTATTGCCGAAATGTGCCATCTTGACTTTTCCCTTCTTTTTGGTGACCTTGTGCGTTCACCCAGGGGCTGCCCTCCTTGGAAGGCACAGAAGGCTGCAGACTGAAAGAAGCACTCGCCAACGGATGTCCTACAAGGAGGTAGGAGCAGTCATTTGTTCTTCCTATGGAAATGTTCCTTACCGAGGCATGGGAATTTTCTGGATCCTACTCAGAGCTTTTCCCGAAGGAGAAAATGGAGATCACAGGTGACTCAGGTGAAATCTTTGCTCACCACCTCCAGTGGATCTCAAACTTTGCTGCCCACTGTTATCACGTCGGGAGATTTCCAAAGCTCCCAGTGCCCAGGCCGCAATAAACACACCCTCAATTTGCATCTCTTGCAGTAGGCTTCAGGCACAGGTATTTGCTAACCACCCCGCCCTGAGTCCCATGTGGGCCACCGTGCGAATAAGTCTGCAGGCACGCTTGTCTCACTGAAATCTGCCTAAGATTCCCTGAGGCTCACTGTCAAACTGAATGTAATGATGCCGTGGGGCTGAGTGTGCCTGAGAATCTGTGTTTCTAAAAAGCCCTAGGTCCTGCCAAACAGTGCTTCACCCAGTCACTTTAACTTGGATGAGTCAAAGAAATTTTAAAATGGTCTGCATGCCTAGAAATCAAAAGTGCGTACCACAGGTCACCTTTGGGAGAATTTTATTAATAACAAAAGAACATTGTAAAACACAACTTTCTAATGACGTTTAATAACCCAAAGGAACAAAGCCATGAGAATATCCCGCATCAGGATTTCCACAGAAATAACCCCACAGAGTCAAAATATCTCATCCCAGGTCAGGGAAGTCTTTACAATTTGCCACGGACTCTTTTGAGCCCTTTACCCATTTTCCCCAAATTCTGAAATCGGAGGAGAGATACAGATCCATTTCCTATTATCTTTTAGTTGAGACCTTACCCCTGCAATCGGACTCACTAGTATCCAATGGATTTCAGTGTCAAACAACTTCCTATTCCAGTTTGATTACCGCCCTTTGAATCGTCACTTCTGCTTCCATCATGAAAGAGGGCAGTGTTTGCCTGTGTGTTTCCACAAGCATCGCCTGGGCTTCCACCATGTGTAGCCAGAGCAGAGATGGGGAATGGTTGATTCGCGAGAAAAACCTTGCTCCTTGTGACTTCTCCTCCTCACTGGACAGTCAGTTCCAGGTGTCCTGGGGTGGGAGGACGTGTCTTCCTTGGCAGGAGGTGTCTCCCTCCGAGTCACTCTCTTCCGAGGAAGAGGAAACCTGGAGGTCATTCTCCAGGACACTCAGTGGGACTTGGGCACAGTGTCCCTCAGACGTCTCTTGTGTGAGAGGGCTCTGCCCGGGAGGGCTTGGCTTCTCAGCTGGAAGGCAGGAGGCAGCAGTCAGGAGTCTGGAGCTCCACCAGCCATTGTCTAATCTCCTGAAGAGCATTCTGAGGGGCTGGCCTGGGTCACGGTTCAGTGCTGGGCGATGGGCCACAGTGCAGGGCTGAGCGGTATTCAGGTGAGATCTGTGGTGTGGAGGCGGGAGGTCAATGCTTTTCCCCTGGGCATGCATCTTTCTGGTCACCTGGCATCCTGCAGTGGGTCTCCGTCCAGTTGTCCGTGGTGGAGGCTGGGGAGTCTGGAAAACCCCCAGATGTGGTCTCTGAGTGCTCTTCTTAGGTGCTTGGAAGGGAGTGAGTCTCGGTTTCTTTGGGAGCGTCTGGAAAGCCTGCACTGGCACCTGGGCAGGTCTCTTGCCTGGTGCCTTGATGCTGATTTTGGCATCCCGGTCCACAGTAGGTCCAGCAGCCTGTGGGCTGGGATAGGAGTTGACATCCAGATACATGGCTTGTGCCTGGTGCTGGTGAGCGTGGCCCAGGCCATGTGTCTTAGAGGGAGCCTGGGGATCTTCCAGGGAGGAAAAATGGGGCTTCTTGTCCCTCAGCTGGACAATGAGGGTAGGATCCGGGGCAAAGTGCTTGAATGCTGCGTGAGGCGTGTCAGGGACAGGCACTTCCTGACCATTCTGAATTCCACGAGGTGAGAAGAGGCTCAGTTCAGGTCTTTGGATGGCAGACACTGCGGGTCCGCTGGACCTCACGTCAGGTGTCTTCGAAGGTGGCCTACATGTGAGACTGAGGCCCAGGGCAGATTTCCTCTCGCCTCTGTAGAGGGGTCTTGGCCTGTTTGCATGCTGGAAGACAAGAGAAAGACACACAAAGACTACATATTAGAACGTCCTCACCAAGGGAGAGAAATTACAACTAACCCAATAAAATAGGTGAAAACCAGAACTTGTACCATGAAATTGAATATTATGAGATATAAAGGTGTTGAGTTTAAAAATGATGAGGGACTCAACCTCAGTGGTGGCCAGGATAAAACAAACTGCACCGTCACCTTGCTACGTGTTTGCGGCAGGTAGGAGAATCGAAAGGTTCTTCCCAGTGTCTCTCTTGAAGGAAGTGTACATGAGCACTCTCCAAAATTTTTCTAGGGAATGTGCACAGCTCCTGCTGTTGTGGAGGCGGTTTCATGAGTAAGGAGTGTTGAGGAACAATTTGGGGGTGTGCACCACCATTGCAATGCTATCTCTTACATCAAGGATTCCACCTTGTGGAGACCTGTGATGAAAGCGCTTCCACAGCCCCCACCTGCATCTTGGTGACAGACATGCAAGGAGTAGTGCCAAACCCTAAACGGCAAGAAAAATGAGATCTGGCAAGTACACGAACTGATCACATTGGCTGGCATGGAATTGAAGAGTTCCCTCACAGAGAAGGGGGTTGAGGCAGATTGGGCTTCCCCCGAAGAGAACAAGAGGGGGCCCCAGGGGAGACTCACCCTCATGTAGTCACAGGACCCTGTCAATTCCTTCCAATTCGTCTGCGGACTCCCTTGAGCTCTCCTGGGAAATCTCTGCAGTAGAGCATTGCTGTGCTGCTCTTGTTGCCTGCAAACAAAAGCATGTCAAGTGCAGGGCACACAATTTCCTGGAGCCAGTTGGGACAGATATTCCTGTGTCCCAGGCTCCTTCAGTGTTGGGTTTTGAGACAGGTCGTGAAGCCCTGGGCCTTTGCCTCACCTCAGATTATTCCCCCAACTGCAGAGAACCCTGCGGGTTTTCTCATGCAGTCCTTTCCTTTTTCTCCATTGCTTCTCTCCCTGTCGTGGGGAGAATTCTGAAATGTTCCCCACCCCCTTGACTGACTCCCGAGGAGTTGAGTGAGCATCTGAGTGTGGACCCTGGAGGAGAGTGAGCTCCTATCTCGTTGTCTCCACCCCCCTGTCCTGGCCTGGAGGTGGCTGTGCACACCATGTGGAGCTGGGGAGACACGTGAGTCTCCTTGGATTTCAGCCCAAAGATTGGTTACAAGCTCCCAGGTTCCTCACCTTTGTCTTTGCTGCTTCTCTCTCTCTGGCTTCTGCAAGAGCCGTGGGTTTGGCTGCACCTGCAGATTCCCCGGTTTCACATTCTCCTTGCAAATACTGGAGCCCAAGGGCAGGGGGGCTATGGCCCCTTGCCAACGCTTCATGGGGCACCTGGTACTTCTTCTGTTGTGCCCAAAGGCTCGGCAGTCCTTGCACTTCACCTGTGGGTGGAGGAGGAAATGGTCTCTGAGTCAGCGGGAATCACAAGCACTTTTCCACAGTGAATAGAAGGACACAGTTTGAGAGGTGAATATTGGTTTTGGAGAGGGGACAGGACATATGGCAGTAGCTGTGAGGACACTGAGCATATTAGGGTGCCTTCCAAAAGCTTCTGTTATGGATAGACAGTGGAGGAAGGATTGGAGCTCTCAAAGTGAAAAGATGAGTCATAAGTGAAGATTGAGGCAAAATCCAAGCTAGACAGGACAGCAAAGAGGAAGTGAGGTTGTTCCTCCGGGTCTGTGAATGGGCCTGTGCCTGGTGATGTGGTCTCAAGGCAAGAAATCGTCTCATGGGAAAGGACAAGGGAGTGCTGGCCACAGAAGTGGCCATGTTCAAACCCTGTCTCTGGATTCCATGCACATCCCTGGTGCCCCACAGACCCAAGCCTCCACGCTTACCCTGGGATCCTCCTCCTCTGGTAGGGGAGCCTTCTTTGCCGCCAGTCCCTTCACTTGTTTCTTGCCGTTCTGGACATTAGAGAGTCTGGAGGGCCCGTGCTGGGTGGAACGGCCCGCCATCTTCCTCACCTCCTTGGTTTGTCACCTCAGTGTTTCTGGGGACTTGATATTCGGATTTCCTGAATCAAAAGCAGAAGAAAACTTTCAGATTGACACAGAGACTAAAGTCCTCATGCACCTTCTTCTCCAAGTGGGGATGAAGGGAGCTCATGAGCACTCAGTCAAAACATATTTCTCACAAGGTGATGTCTCCCTCCCAGAGATTTTGTCCTTCTCCCTGACTCCCTCGCCCGACAAAAGCTCGCTGCCCAAGACCAGACACGGGAGGCAGCCTTTGTCAATTTGCATTTCCATCCTTCAAAGAGTGATTTGAGAGACTTTGGTGAAGTCTATCACAATGCACTCTATTTGGACAAAGAAAGGCAAAATTTCCCCAGGTGTACACAATAATCCATGCCCCAGGAATGATGCAATGAATGCCGGGGCACACGTCTTGGAATGTCAAAAGCAAAGTAAGCTTTCCTATCGAAAACTGGAAGTTCCTCTTGGACACGAGAGGAGGCACTTTTCACATTCCAATTCAGATAGGAAAAATGTTTTCTCCTCTACTGGCCTGGAGACCTGCCAGGGTCAGCATGGTCAGAACTGTATTGTTTTATTTGTCATCTCATGACCCTATTTTAACGACTTTCCAAGAAATCTGAACTGAATATGTTTGAACTAAGTGTGAACTAATCTATTGTCTAGGCTTTAAGGCTCATAGCCAAAGCCAGCGAGTTTCCATTCCTGCTCACTCACTGCCCCATGCACATCAGGGACTGGGGTCTATTTCCTCTGGAATTTGAACTTTGTCTGATAATGAGCATTGAAAAGGATGTATCTCATGGATCTCTTTCTCAAAATTCCTGTGAAAATTAAAGAATCAATACCCCTGTGCCTCAAGACACATCGCTCCCTCTTTTTCCTACTGTCCTCCCTCTCAGAGGGATCGTCAGAGGGGGCAGTTTGTAATGGAAACCCACCTGAAATCCAGTAGTGATCCTCCGGTCTGATTCTCTACAGCTGGGTTCAAGAACAGCTGCCCTGGATGGGATGCAGCTTCCAAGGTGCCTGCGGAAGGGTCAGAGGGGGAGTTTCCCTTCCGGGCAGGCTTTTATACTGATTCAAGGTCACGTGACCTCGTTAAGGGGATCTCAGTCAATCCATCTCATCTACCCACCTTTGACGTAAGCAGGTCTTGAAGCCATAAACCGTCCTGTGTCGCTTAGCATTTTCAGGCATTTTAAAATGCCAGGCACTTCTGGGCATACTTTGAAGAATATCTGTTTTCTGTAAGGAAAAGAAACCTCTGTGCTAATGCCTCTATCTTTCTCCACTTTGCACTTTTGTTCTTGTGGCGAATTATGTGTAACGTGGTAGTTCTTCTTGGAAGGCATTGAAGTGTAGACTTCTACCGCCCTCAGTACATTCACCTCGTTGTGCAAACATCACCATCGTCCGTCTCCCCAGCTTTTCATATTCTGCAACTGAAAGTCCCTATCTATTAAACACCCACTCTTCATTCTTCCCTCCCTGCAGACCCCTCTTCCACCATTCTCCTTTCGATGTCTATGCATGGGACTGCTCTAGGAATCCACAGAGAAGGCATTGTGCGATCTGCGTCCTGCTGGGACTGGCTTCTTTTGCACTGTGTCTTGTGACTCAAGTAATTGTTCCTGCCAGGTCCCTTTGGTTGAGCCAGGCAGCTCCACTCGGCTCAGTCTCTTAGTCCTGTACTCGGTAGTATGTAGATGACGTGGGACTTTCTTTTTCTAGCCTCATCTCCCTTTGGTTGATATTTGTGTGACTTTCACAACTTCCCGCTAGTGGTCAGGCCCAGGAGACGGTTAGGCACAGGTCTGTGTTTTGATGATGGGACGGTTGGGAATGAAAATGCCCTGTGATCTCGTCTGGGTAGTTGCTCATTGATTCAAAGGGACCAGCTTGACCTCCAAAGCGGGTGACTATGTACAACCGCCAGTAACGTGGGTGGAGTGTCTCCGTTGTTCCAGATTATTGGTACCCTGGGGAGTTTCCGCAGTTTGTGGTTTGCAGAGGTTTGCAACCGTATGGACTTTGAAAATTGCATTACATTAATAATTTATGAACTTGGCAAAATGCCCTAGGTCCTGGCTCCGTAGCCACGGCTTGATCCCATCCTCCTGCCCTGGAACCTGGGCAGCAGTGGCCCCTCCCTGATCTCCCACCGCAGCCTTGGGCCTCCTGGTGGCCTCTCCCCGCTCCAAGGATCGCGTGCCCCCCGTGATTCTCACACCACTGGCCTGAATTGCCCCTTACCCACCCTCCACGTAATTGGAGTAGCACTTGCCACTCTCACGACTGGCTTCCCAAGGCAGAATAAACTGCGTACTTTCGGAAAAATAAAGGTATCCCTTTCACACCAGGAATTATTCCAATTTGCATAGACTCTTTTTGGTTCTGTTCTTTTAATTCTTAATTTGTCAATTGCCTCCTCAGCATTGCAGAGAAAATCCCTTGGGATTTAGAGCGGAATCGATGAGAACTTATACGAGAAAGTGTTTTGTGTTGAATTTCCCCAACTAAGATATGTGTTAACTGCTCCTAATTTATACGGCCGTTTTTTTCAATTAGGGGTATTTTATATTTTTCCTAAAACTCTACAGAGTTTTTCCTAGATTTCATATTTATAGCTCTTTCTTTGCAGAAGGAAGGATATTGTCAGTAACTCTTCTCCTCCATTGTAGTATTTTAGTTTATTGCTGTTAGACGTGAATGCTACCAATTTGGGAAGTTGGATTGCCGTAGTTGGAGTGTTGGTTGAAAGCAGCTGTTCGTTTCCAGACTTTTTCTCTGATTTTGCTAGGATGTGCCTCGTGGAGCATCGTATCACCAGCCAATACCAAAAAAGATTCAGGTGTAATTTCCAAGATTACACAGTGCCCTCATTTCTCATGTGTCATGGCCCTGGCAGTGTGTGCAGCACAGTGTGGAGAGGAAGCCAACCCTGGGGGCTCCTTCTCAGTTTCTCTGGCTTTGGAGGCAGGAAGTTGACCTGAAAGCCTCCTTTTGGGTAGACCAATGTGGAATGTTTCAGTCGACTGTAATTCTTGAAGAGAATCTGCACATTATTTGCCCTCCTCAGAGGCTGAGCATGATCTCCAATACTATAATGATTGGGAGTAGCATCATCGTTGGGTCGATGAAACCCATTGTTATCATTACTATTCACTGTTATTTTTATTATTTTACCTGTTGTCTTTATGGCTTATAGATCTGGTTATCTTTAGTCGACAATGACTAGCGTTTCTCTGTTTCTCAAGTGGTTCCGATTGACTGAAGATATGCATGCAGGTTCCCAAAGAGACCGCTATAGAGAGTGCAGCTCCCAGACTCTCCCTCTATGGCAAAGAACCTGTCTGTCTGAGGACGTTCCTGAAAAATTTGTTGTTCATCTGGCGGGCGGAGGCCATTGCGTGCCAGAAGCAGAGAATCAGGACGGGTGTCCTTGGCTGCCTGAGTCTCTGGACAAATCTCGAACTACGTCCGAGGCCCAGCAGTGGCTTGCAGCTGCCAGAAAGACCAGTGTGGGCGTCCTTAGCGAGCCAGCGCCACCATCAATTTTTCACTTGAGCTCAGGGACCCCAGAATGCCTCTCGATGACATTGAAGGCTAGTGAATGTTGGGCAGGAGCCCCCAGAATTTTTTCCATGATGCACTGGGGGCACCGGAACTGCTCCTGCCAGCCTGGAAAGGCTGCAGAGGAAAGCGTCGTCCTCGTGCAGAATTTTCTATTTCCCTTCAAGTGCCCAGGAACTGCCATTGGCCAAAATGATGGTGCGAGGATGGCTTCCTAACTGTGCCTGAGCTGTTGAAAGTCTTCCAGGTCCCAATAGCGGTCTGCCACCAATTCGCCTGTCTCCCCTCAATGTCCTTGCTCCCTCTTCTCGCTTTTCCACGTCTTCCTTCCTGGCGTGGGCTTTAGAGTACTAACTACCAAGGTAGAGCAGAGTTAAATTTTCTAATGAATTGAGGTTCCCAGCTCAATTCCTTGTACCCAGGGAGCCCTAAGGAACATGTGACTGCACACTAGATGCTCAAGCAAGGTCGTCTGAATGTAGTATGGCGTGCTGTTTCCTGAAGGTGGTCCTGCTGAGACCCTATCGCCTCCTGTATACTTCTCTCCATGTCCTGAGAATACGCGAGTACTGTAGGCTTTCTGCGAGACCATGGGTGATCTTCACGGAAACCCACTGTGTTAGTAGCGAGATGATGGTTGGCTGTCAGGGCTTGTGTGTCCTGTGCTTTCTTTCCCAGGCTGAGTGCTAGTGGAAGTGGGTCTTGAAAGAGCAGCATCAGCGTCCCCAGGGAACTTGTGAGAAATAGAAACAGATGGATCCTTCCTAGACATCCAAACTCCTAATTCCCTGGTGTTGAGTCCTGTACATTGAAGAAATTTCTGTGTGCACGAGACTGTGAAAAGGAGTATTAGCTAAAGTGTTCTCCACTCTGGGCTGCCATTTGAAATCCCCTAGGTCGATCTAGGGAATGCAGTCATCTCAGCACTGGCGTGTGGTTGTTCAGTGGTGGGCCTGCGTGAATGGGGTTGTCAGAATCTCTAAGAGAGTTATGGGGCAGGACGGAGGCCGTGAGACCAGACCAGGGCCTATGCCGAAAGGAGGGAAGTCTGTCCCGGGTCCCAAGGAGACTGGAGCACTTCAGTAGCTATGGCAGGCTGGGGTATTGCCGAAATGTGCCATCTTGACTTTTCCCTTCTTTTTGGTGACCTTGTGCGTTCACCCAGGGGCTGCCCTCCTTGGAAGGCACAGAAGGCTGCAGACTGAAAGAAGCACTCGCCAACGGATGTCCTACAAGGAGGTAGGAGCAGTCATTTGTTCTTCCTATGGAAATGTTCCTTACCGAGGCATGGGAATTTTCTGGATCCTACTCAGAGATTTTCCCGAAGGAGAAAATGGAGATCACAGGTGACTCAGGTGAAATCTTTGCTCACCACCTCCAGTGGATCTCAAACTTTGCTGCCCACTGTTATCACGTCGGGAGATTTCCAAAGCTCCCAGTGCCCAGGCCGCAATAAACACACCCTCAATTTGCATCTCTTGCAGTAGGCTTCAGGCACAGGTATTTGCTAACCACCCCGCCCTGAGTCCCATGTAGGCCACCGTGCGAATAAGTCTGCAGGCACGCTTGTCTCACTGAAATCTGCCTAAGATTCCCTGAGGCTCACTGTCAAAATGAATGTAATGATGCCGTGGGGCTGAGTGTGCCTGAGAATCTGTGTTTCTAAAAAGCCCTAGGTCCTGCCAAACAGTGCTTCACCCAGTCACTTTAACGTGGATGAGTCAAAGAAATTTTAAAATGGTCTGCATGCCTAGAAATCAAAAGTGCGTACCACAGGTCACCTTTGGGAGAATTTTATTAATAACAAAAGAACATTGTAAAACACAACTTTCTAATGACGTTTAATAACCCAAAGGAACAAAGCCATGAGAATATCCCGCATCAGGATTTCCACAGAAATAACCCCACAGAGTCAAAATATCTCATCCCAGGTCAGGGAAGTCTTTACAATTTGCCACGGACTCTTTTGAGCCCTTTACCCATTTTCCCCAAATTCTGAAATCGGAGGAGAGATACAGATCCATTTCCTATTATCTTTTAGTTGAGACCTTACCCCTGCAATCGGACTCACTAGTATCCAATGGATTTCAGTGTCAAACAACTTCCTATTCCAGTTTGATTACCGCCCTTTGAATCGTCACTTCTGCTTCCATCATGAAAGAGGGCAGTGTTTGCCTGTGTGTTTCCACAAGCATCGCCTGGGCTTCCACCATGTGTAGCCAGAGCAGAGATGGGGAATGGCTGATTCGCGAGAAAAACCTTGCTCCTTGTGACTTCTCCTCCTCACTGGACAGTCAGTTCCAGGTGTCCTGGGGTGGGAGGACGTGTCTTCCTTGGCAGGAGGTGTCTCCCTCCGAGTCACTCTCTTCCGAGGAAGAGGAAACCTGGAGGTCATTCTCCAGGACACTCAGTGGGACTTGGGCACAGTGTCCCTCAGACGTCTCTTGTGTGAGAGGGCTCTGCCCGGGAGGGCTTGGCTTCTCAGCTGGAAGGCAGGAGGGAGCAGTCAGGAGTCTGGAGCTCCACCAGCCATTGTCTAATCTCCTGAAGAGCATTCTGAGGGGCTGGCCTGGGTCACGGTTCAGTGCTGGGCGATGGGCCACAGTGCAGGGCTGAGCGGTATTCAGGTGAGGTCTGTGGTGTGGAGGCGGGAGGTCAATGCTTTTCCCCTGGGCATGCATCTTTCTGGTCACCTGGCATCCCGCAGTGGGTCTCCGTCCAGTTGTCCGTGGTGGAGGCTGGGGAGTCTGGAAAACCCCCAGATGTGGTCTCTGAGTGCTCTTCTTAGGTGCTTGGAAGGGAGTGAGTCTCGGTTTCTTTGGGAGCGTCTGGAAAGCCTGCACTGGCACCTGGGCAGGTCTCTTGCCTGGTGCCTTGATGCTGATTTTGGCATCCCGGTCCACAGTAGGTCCAGCAGCCTGTGGGCTGGGATAGGAGTTGACATCCAGATACATGGCTTGTGCCTGGGGCTGGTGAGCGTGGCCCAGGCCATGTGTCTTAGAGGGAGCCTGGGGATCTTCCAGGGAGGAAAAATGGGGCTTCTTGTCCCTCAGCTGGACAATGAGGGTAGGATCCGGGGCAAAGTGCTTGAATGCTGCGTGAGGCGTGTCAGGGACAGGCACTTCCTGACCATTCTGAATTCCACGAGGTGAGAAGAGGCTCAGTTCAGGTCTTTGGATGGCAGACACTGCGGGTCCGCTGGACCTCACGTCAGGTGTCTTCGAAGGTGGCCTACATGTGAGACTGAGGCCCAGGGCAGATTTCCTCTCGCCTCTGTAGAGGGGTCTTGGCCTGTTTGCATGCTGGAAGACAAGACAAAGACACACAAAGACTACATATTAGAACGTCCTCACCAAGGGAGAGAAATTACAACTAACCCAATAAAATAGGTGAAAACCAGAACTTGTAACATGAAATTGAATATTATGAGATATAAAGGTGTTGAGTTTAAAAATGATGAGGGACTCAACCTCAGTGGTGGCCAGGATAAAACAAACTGCACCGTCACCTTGCTACGTGTTTGCGGCAGGTAGGAGAATCGAAAGGTTCTTCCCAGTGTCTCTCTTGAAGGAAGTGTACATGAGCACTCTCCAAAATTTTTCTAGGGAATGTGCACAGCTCCTGCTGTTTTGGAGGCGGTTTCATGAGTAAGGAGTGTTGAGGAACAATTTGGGGGTGTGCACCACCATTGCAATGCTATCTCTTACATCAAGGATTCCACCTTGTGGAGACCTGTGATGAAAGCGCTTCCACAGCCCCCACCTGCATCTTGGTGACAGACATGCAAGGAGTAGTGCCAAACCCTAAACAGCAAGAAAAATGAGATCTGGCAAGTACACGAACTGATCACATTGGCTGGCATGGAATTGAAGAGTTCCCTCACAGAGAAGGGGGTTGAGGCAGATTGGGCTTCCCCCGAAGAGAACAAGAGGGGGCCCCAGGGGAGACTCACCCTCATGTAGTCACAGGACCCTGTCAATTCCTTCCAATTCGTCTGCGGACTCCCTTGAGCTCTCCTGGGAAATCTCTGCAGTAGAGCATTGCTGTGCTGCTCTTGTTGCCTGCAAACAAAAGCATGTCAAGTGCAGGGCACACAATTTCCTGGAGCCAGTTGGGACAGATATTCCTGTGTCCCAGGCTCCTTCAGTGTTGGGTTTTGAGACAGGTCGTGAAGCCCTGGGCCTTTGCCTCACCTCAGATTATTCCCCCAACTGCAGAGAACCCTGCGGGTTTTCTCATGCAGTCCTTTCCTTTTTCTCCATTGCTTCTCTCCCTGTCGTGGGGAGAATTCTGAAATGTTCCCCACCCCCTTGACTGACTCCCGAGGAGTTGAGTGAGCACCTGAGTGTGGACCCTGGAGGAGAGTGAGCTCCTATCTCGTTGTCTCCACCCCCCTGTCCTGGCCTGGAGGTGGCTGTGCACACCATGTGGAGCTGGGGAGACACGTGAGTCTCCTTGGATTTCAGCCCAAAGATTGGTTACAAGCTCCCAGGTTCCTCACCTTTGTCTTTGCTGCTTCTCTCTCTCTGGCTTCTGCAAGAGCCGTGGGTTTGGCTGCACCTGCAGATTCCCCGGTTTCACATTCTCCTTGCAAATACTGGAGCCCAAGGGCAGGGGGGCTATGGCCCCTTGCCAACGCTTCATGGGGCACCTGGTACTTCTTCTGTTGTGCCCAAAGGCTCCGCAGTCCTTGCACTTCACCTGTGGGTGGAGGAGGAAATGGTCTCTGAGTCAGCGGGAATCACAAGCACTTTTCCACAGTGAATAGAAGGACAGAGTTTGAGAGGTGAGTATTGGTTTTGGAGAGGGGACAGGACATATGGCAGTAGCTGTGAGGACACTGAGCATATTAGGGTGCCTTCCAAAAGCTTCTGCTATGGATAGACAGTGGAGGAAGGATTGGAGCTCTCAAGGTGAGCAGATGAGTCATAAGTGAAGATTGAGGCAAAATCCAAGCTAGACAGGACAGCAAAGAGGAAGTGAGGTTGTTCCTCCGGGTCTGTGAATGGGCCTGTGCCTGGTGATGTGGTCTCAAGGCAAGAAATCGTCTCATGGGAAAGGACAAGGGAGTGCTGGCCACAGAAGTGGCCATGTTCAAACCCTGTCTCTGGATTCCATGCACATCCCTGCTGCCCCACAGACCCAAGCCTCCACGCTTACCCTGGGATCCTCCTCCTCTGGTAGGGGAGCCTTCTTTGCCGCCGGTCCCTTCACTTGCTTCTTGCCGTTCTGGACATTAGAGAGTCTGGAGGGCCCGTGCTGGGTGGAACGGCCCGCCATCTTCCTCACCTCCTTGGTTTGTCACCTCAGTGTTTCTGGGGACTTGATATTCGGATTTCCTGAATCAAAAGCAGAAGAAAACTTTCAGATTGACACAGAGACTAAAGTCCTCATGCACCTTCTTCTCCAAGTGGGGATGAAGGGACCTCATGAGCACTCAGTCAAAAAACATTTCTCACAAGGTGATGTCTCCCTCCCAGAGATTTTGTCCTTCTCCCTGACTCCCTCGCCCGACAAAAGCTCGCTGCCCAAGACCAGACACGGGAGGCAGCCTTTGTCAATTTGCATTTCCATCCTTCAAAGAGTGATTTGAGAGACTTTGGTGAAGTCTATCACAATGCACTCTATTTGGACAAAGAAAGGCAAAATTTCCCCAGGTGTACACAATAATCCATGCCCCGGGAATGATGCAATGAATGCCGGGGCACACGTCTTGGAATGTCAAAAGCAAAGTAAGCTTTCCTATCGAAAACTGGAAGTTCCTCTTGGACACGAGAGGAGGCACTTTTCACATTCCAATTCAGATAGGAAAAATGTTTTCTCCTCTACTGGCCTGGAGACCTGCCAGGGTCAGCATGGTCAGAACTGTATTGTTTTATTTGTCATCTTCATGACCCTATTTTAACGACTTCCCAGGAAATCTGAACTGAATATGTTTGAACTAAGTGTGAACTAATCTATTGTCTAGGCTTTAAGGCCCATAGCCAAAGCCAGCGAGTTTCCATTCCTGCTCACTCACTGCCCCATGCACATCAGGGACTGGGGTCTATTTCCTCTGGAATTTGAACTTTGTCTGATAATGAGCATTGAAAAGGATGTATCTCATGGATCTCTTTCTCAAAATTCCTGTGAAAATTAAAGAATCAATACCCCTGTGCCTCAAGACACATCGCTCCCTCTTTTTCCTACTGTCCTCCCTCTCAGAGGGATCGTCAGAGGGGGCAGTTTGTAATGGAAACCCACCTGAAATCCAGTAGTGATCCTCCGGTCTGATTCTCTACAGCTGGGTTCAAGAACAGCTGCCCTGGATGGGATGCAGCTTCCAAGGTGCCTGCGGAAGGGTCAGAGGGGGAGTTTCCCTTCCGGGCAGGCTTTTATACTGATTCAAGGTCACGTGACCTCGTTAAGGGGATCTCAGTCAATCCATCTCATCTACCCACCTTTGACGTAAGCAGGTCTTGAAGCCATAAACCGTCCTGTGTCGCTTAGCATTTTCAGGCATTTTAAAATGCCAGGCACTCCTGGGCATACTTTGAAGAATATCTGTTTTCTGTAAGGAAAAGAAACCTCTGTGCTAATGCCTCTATCTTTCTCCACTTTGCACTTTTGTTCTTGTGGCGAATTATGTGTAACGTGGTAGTTCTTCTTGGAAGGCATTGAAGTGTAGACTTCTACCGCCCTCAGTACATTCACCTCGTTGTGCAAACATCACCATCGTCCGTCTCCCCAGCTTTTCATATTCTGCAACTGAAAGTCCCTATCTATTAAACACCCACTCTTCATTCTTCCCTCCCTGTAGACCCCTCTTCCACCATTCTCCTTTCGATGTCTATGCATGGGACTGCTCTAGGAATCCACAGAGAAGGCATTGTGCGATCTGCGTCCTGCTGGGACTGGCTTCTTTTGCACTGTGTCTTGTGACTCAAGTAATTGTTCCTGCCAGGTCCCTTTGGTTGAGCCAGGCAGCTCCACTCGGCTCAGTCTCTTAGTCCTGTACTCGGTAGTATGTAGATGACGTGGGACTTTCTTTTTCTAGCCTCATCTCCCTTTGGTTGATATTTGTGTGACTTTCACAACTTCCCGCTAGTGGTCAGGCCCAGGAGACGGTTAGGCACAGGTCTGTGTTTTGATGATGGGACGGTTGGGAATGAAAATGCCCTGTGATCTCGTCTGGGTAGTTGCTCATTGATTCAAAGGGACCAGCTTGACCTCCAAAGCGGGTGACTATGTACAACCGCCAGTAACGTGGGTGGAGTGTCTCCGTTTTTCCAGATTATTGGTACCCTGGGGAGTTTCCGCAGTTTGTGGTTTGCAGAGGTTTGCAACCGTATGGACTTTGAAAATTGCATTACATTAATAATTTATGAACTTGGCAAAATGCCCTAGGTCCTGGCTCCGTAGCCACGGCTTGATCCCATCCTCCTGCCCTGGAACCTGGGCAGCAGGGGCCCCTCCCTGATTTCCCACCGCAGCCTTGGGCCTCCTGGTGGCCTCTCCCCGCTCCAAGGATCGCGTGCCCCCCGTGATTCTCACACCACTGGCCTGAATTGCCCCTTACCCACCCTCCACGTAATTGGAGTAGCACTTGCCACTCTCACGACTGGCTTCCCAAGGCAGAATAAACTGCGTGCTTTCGGAAAAATAAAGGTATCCCTTTCACACCAGGAATTATTCCAATTTGCATAGACTCTTTTTGGTTCTGTTCTTTTAATTCTTAATTTGTCAATTGCCTCCTCAGCATTGCAGAGAAAATCCCTTGGGATTTAGAGCGGAATCGATGAGAACTTATACGAGAAAGTGTTTTGTGTTGAATTTCCCCAACTAAGATATGTGTTAACTGCTCCTAATTTATACGGCCGTTTATTTCAATTAGGGGTATTTTATATTTCTCCTAAAACTCTACAGAGTTTTTCCTAGATTTCATATTTATAGCTCTTTCTTTGCAGAAGGAAGGATATTGTCAGTAACTCTACTCCTCCATTGTAGTATTTTAGTTTATTGCTGTTAGACGTGAATGCTACCAATTTGGGAAGTTGGATTGCCGTTGTTGGAGTGTTGGTTGAAAGCAGCTGTTCGTTTCCAGACTTTTTCTCTGATTTTGCTAGGATGTGCCTCGTGGAGCATCGTATCACCAGCCAATACCAAAAAAGATTCAGGTGTAATTTCCAAGATTACACAGTGCCCTCATTTCTCATGTGTCATGGCCCTGGCAGTGTGTGCAGCACAGTGTGGAGAGGAAGCCAACCCTGGGTGCTCCTTCTCAGTTTCTCTGGCTTTGGAGGCAGGAAGTTGCCCTGAAAGCCTCCTGTTGGGTAGACCAATGTGGAATGTTTCAGTCGACTGTAATTCTTGAAGAGAATCTGCACATTATTTGCCCTCCTCAGAGGCTGAGCATGATCTCCAATACTATAATGATTGGAAGTAGCATCATCGTTGGGTCGATGAAACCCATTGTTATCATTACTATTCACTGTTATTTTTATTATTTTACCTGTTGTCTTTATGGCTTATAGATCTGGTTATCTTTAGTCGACAATGACTAGCGTTTCTCTGTTTCTCAAGTGGTTCCGATTGACTGAAGATATGCATGCAGGTTCCCAAAGAGACCGCTATAGAGAGTGCAGCTCCCAGACTCTCCCTCTATGGCAAAGAACCTGTCTGTCTGAGGACGTTCCTGAAAAATTTGTTGTTCATCTGGCGGGCGGAGGCCATTGCGTGCCAGAAGCAGAGAATCAGGACAGGTGTCCTTGGCTGCCTGAGTCTCTGGACAAATCTCGAACTACGTCCGAGGCCCAGCAGTGGCTTGCAGCTGCCAGAAAGACCAGTGTGGGCGTCCTTAGCGAGCCAGCGCCACCATCAATTTTTCACTTGAGCTCAGGGACCCCAGAATGCCTCTCGATGACGTTGAAGGCTAGTGAATGTTGGGCAGGAGCCCCCAGAATTTTTTCCATGATGCACTGGGGGCACCGGAACTGCTCCTGCCAGCCTGGAAAGGCTGCAGAGGAAACCGTCGTCCTCGTGCAGAATTTTCTATTTCCCTTCAAGTGCCCAGGAACTGCCATTGGCCAAAATGATGGTGCGAGGATGGCTTCCTAACTGTGCCTGAGCTGTTGAAAGTCTTCCAGGTCCCAATAGCGGTCTGCCACCAATTCGCCTGTCTCCCCTCAATGTCCTTGCTCCCTCTTCTCGCTTTTCCACGTCTTCCTTCCTGGCGTGGGCTTTAGAGTACTAACTACCAAGGTAGAGCAGAGTTAAATTTTCTAATGAATTGAGGTTCCCAGCTCAATTCCTTGTACCCAGGGAGCCCTAAGGAACATGTGACTGCACACTAGATGCTCAAGCAAGGTCGTCTGAATGTAGTATGGCGTGCTGTTTCCTGAAGGTGGTCCTGCTGAGACCCTATCGCCTCCTGTATACTTCTCTCCATGTCCTGAGAATACGCGAGTACTGTAGGCTTTCTGCGAGACCATGGGTGATCTTCACGGAAACCCACTGTGTTTGTAGCGAGATGATGGTTGGCTGTCAGGGCTTGTGTGTCCTGTGCTTTCTTTCCCAGGCTGAGTGCTAGTGGAAGTGGGTCTTGAAAGAGGAGCATCAGCGTCCCCAGGGAACTTGTGAGAAATAGAAACAGATGGATCCTTCCTAGACATCCAAACTCCTAATTCCCTGGTGTTGAGTCTTGTACATTGAAGAAATTTCTGTGTGCACGAGACTGTGAAAAGGAGTATTAGCTAAAGTGTTCTCCACTCTGGGCTGCCATTTGAAATCCCCTAGGTCGATCTAGGGAATGCAGTCATCTCAGCACTGGCGTGTGGTTGTTCAGTGGTGGGCCTGCGTGAATGGGGTTGTCAGAATCTCTAAGAGAGTTATGGGGCAGGACGGAGGCCATGAGACCAGACCAGGGCCTATGCCGAAAGGAGGGAAGTCTGTCCCGGGTCCCAAGGAGACTGGAGCACTTCATTAGCTATGGCAGGCTGGGGTATTGCCGAAATGTGCCATCTTGACTTTTCCCTTCTTTTTGGTGACCTTGTGCGTTCACCCAGGGGCTGCCCTCCTTGGAAGGCACAGAAGGCTGCAGACTGAAAGAAGCACTCGCCAACGGATGTCCTACAAGGAGGTAGGAGCAGTCATTTGTTCTTCCTATGGAAATGTTCCTTACCGAGGCATGGGAATTTTCTGGATCCTACTCAGAGCTTTTCCCGAAGGAGAAAATGGAGATCACAGGTGACTCAGGTGAAATCTTTGCTCACCACCTCCAGTGGATCTCAAACTTTGCTGCCCACTGTTATCACGTCGGGAGATTTCCAAAGCTCCCAGTGCCCAGGCCGCAATAAACACACCCTCAATTTGCATCTCTTGCAGTAGGCTTCAGGCACAGGTATTTGCTAACCACCCCGCCCTGAGTCCCATGTGGGCCACCGTGAGAATAAGTCTGCAGGCACGCTTGTCTCACTGAAATCTGCCTAAGATTCCCTGGGGCTCACTGTCAAAATGCATGTAATGATGCCGTGGGGCTGAGTGTGCCTGAGAATCTGTGTTTCTAAAAAGCCCTAGGTCCTGCTAAACAGTGCTTCACCCAGTCACTTTAACTTGGATGAGTCAAAGAAATTTTTAAAATGGTCTGCATGCCTAGAAATCAAAAGTGCGTACCACAGGTCACCTTTGGGAGAATTTTATTAATAACAAAAGAACATTGTAAAACACAACTTTCTAATGACGTTTAATAACCCAAAGGAACAAAGCCATGAGAATATCCAGCATCAGGATTTCCACAGAAATAACCCCACAGAGTCAAAATATCTCATCCCAGGTCAGGGAAGTCTTTACAATTTGCCACGGACTCTTTTGAGCCCTTTACCCATTTTCCCCAAATTCTGAAATCGGAGGAGAGATACAGATCCATTTCCTATTATCTTTTAGTTGAGACCTTACCCCTGCAATCGGACTCACTAGTATCCAATGGATTTCAGTGTCAAACAACTTCCTATTCCAGTTTGATTACCGCCCTTTGAATCGTCACTTCTGCTTCCATCATGAAAGAGGGCAGTGTTTGCCTGTGTGTTTCCACAAGCATCGCCTGGGCTTCCACCATGTGTAGCCAGAGCAGAGATGGGGAATGGCTGATTCGCGAGAAAAACCTTGCTCCTTGTGACTTCTCCTCCTCACTGGACAGTCAGTTCCAGGTGTCCTGGGGTGGGAGGACGTGTCTTCCTTGGCAGGAGGTGTCTCCCTCCGAGTCACTCTCTTCCGAGGAAGAGGAAACCTGGAGGTCATTCTCCAGGACACTCAGTGGGACTTGGGCACAGTGTCCCTCAGACGTCTCTTGTGTGAGAGGGCTCTGCCCGGGAGGGCTTGGCTTCTCAGCTGGAAGGCAGGAGGGAGCAGTCAGGAGTCTGGAGCTCCACCAGCCATTGTCTAATCTCCTGAAGAGCATTCTGAGGGGCTGGCCTGGGTCACGGTTCAGTGCTGGGCGATGGGCCACAGTGCAGGGCTGAGCGGTATTCAGGTGAGGTCTGTGGTGTGGAGGCGGGAGGTCAATGCTTTTCCCCTGGGCATGCATCTTTCTGGTCACCTGGCATCCCGCAGTGGGTCTCCGTCCAGTTGTCCGTGGTGGAGGCTGGGGAGTCTGGAAAACCCCCAGATGTGGTCTCTGAGTGCTCTTCTTAGGTGCTTGGAAGGGAGTGAGTCTCGGTTTCTTTGGGAGCGTCTGGAAAGCCTGCACTGGCACCTGGGCAGGTCTCTTGCCTGGTGCCTTGATGCTGATTTTGGCATCCCGGTCCACAGTAGGTCCAGCAGCCTGTGGGCTGGGATAGGAGTTGACATCCAGATACATGGCTTGTGCCTGGGGCTGGTGAGCCTGGCCCAGGCCATGTGTCTTAGAGGGAGCCTGGGGATCTTCCAGGGAGGAAAAATGGGGCTTCTTGTCCCTCAGCTGGACAATGAGGGTAGGATCCGGGGCAAAGTGCTTGAATGCTGCGTGAGGCGTGTCAGGGACAGGCACTTCCTGACCATTCTGAATTCCACGAGGTGAGAAGAGGCTCAGTTCAGGTCTTTGGATGGCAGACACTGCGGGTCCGCTGGACCTCACGTCAGGTGTCTTCGAAGGTGGCCTACATGTGAGACTGAGGCCCAGGGCAGATTTCCTCTCGCCTCTGTAGAGGGGTCTTGGCCTGTTTGCATGCTGGAAGACAAGACAAAGACACACAAAGACTACATATTAGAACGTCCTCACCAAGGGAGAGAAATTACAACTAACCCAATAAAATAGGTGAAAACCAGAACTTGTAACATGAAATTGAATATTATGAGATATAAAGGTGTTGAGTTTAAAAATGATGAGGGACTCAACCTCAGTGGTGGCCAGGATAAAACAAACTGCACCGTCACCTTGCTACGTGTTTGCGGCAGGTAGGAGAATCGAAAGGTTCTTCCCAGTGTCTCTCTTGAAGGAAGTGTACATGAGCACTCTCCAAAATTTTTCTAGGGAATGTGCACAGCTCCTGCTGTTTTGGAGGCGGTTTCATGAGTAAGGAGTGTTGAGGAACAATTTGGGGGTGTGCACCACCATTGCAATGCTATCTCTTACATCAAGGATTCCACCTTGTGGAGACCTGTGATGAAAGCGCTTCCACAGCCCCCACCTGCATCTTGGTGACAGACATGCAAGGAGTAGTGCCAAACCCTAAACAGCAAGAAAAATGAGATCTGGCAAGTACACGAACTGATCACATTGGCTGGCATGGAATTGAAGAGTTCCCTCACAGAGAAGGGGGTTGAGGCAGATTGGGCTTCCCCCGAAGAGAACAAGAGGGGGCCCCAGGGGAGACTCACCCTCATGTAGTCACAGGACCCTGTCAATTCCTTCCAATTCGTCTGCGGACTCCCTTGAGCTCTCCTGGGAAATCTCTGCAGTAGAGCATTGCTGTGCTGCTCTTGTTGCCTGCAAACAAAAGCATGTCAAGTGCAGGGCACACAATTTCCTGGAGCCAGTTGGGACAGATATTCCTGTGTCCCAGGCTCCTTCAGTGTTGGGTTTTGAGACAGGTCGTGAAGCCCTGGGCCTTTGCCTCACCTCAGATTATTCCCCCAACTGCAGAGAACCCTGCGGGTTTTCTCATGCAGTCCTTTCCTTTTTCTCCATTGCTTCTCTCCCTGTCGTGGGGAGAATTCTGAAATGTTCCCCACCCCCTTGACTGACTCCCGAGGAGTTGAGTGAGCACCTGAGTGTGGACCCTGGAGGAGAGTGAGCTCCTATCTCGTTGTCTCCACCCCCCTGTCCTGGCCTGGAGGTGGCTGTGCACACCATGTGGAGCTGGGGAGACACGTGAGTCTCCTTGGATTTCAGCCCAAAGATTGGTTACAAGCTCCCAGGTTCCTCACCTTTGTCTTTGCTGCTTCTCTCTCTCTGGCTTCTGCAAGAGCCGTGGGTTTGGCTGCACCTGCAGATTCCCCGGTTTCACATTCTCCTTGCAAATACTGGAGCCCAAGGGCAGGGGGGCTATGGCCCCTTGCCAACGCTTCATGGGGCACCTGGTACTTCTTCTGTTGTGCCCAAAGGCTCCGCAGTCCTTGCACTTCACCTGTGGGTGGAGGAGGAAATGGTCTCTGAGTCAGCGGGAATCACAAGCACTTTTCCACAGTGAATAGAAGGACAGAGTTTGAGAGGTGAGTATTGGTTTTGGAGAGGGGACAGGACATATGGCAGTAGCTGTGAGGACACTGAGCATATTAGGGTGCCTTCCAAAAGCTTCTGCTATGGATAGACAGTGGAGGAAGGATTGGAGCTCTCAAGGTGAGCAGATGAGTCATAAGTGAAGATTGAGGCAAAATCCAAGCTAGACAGGACAGCAAAGAGGAAGTGAGGTTGTTCCTCCGGGTCTGTGAATGGGCCTGTGCCTGGTGATGTGGTCTCAAGGCAAGAAATCGTCTCATGGGAAAGGACAAGGGAGTGCTGGCCACAGAAGTGGCCATGTTCAAACCCTGTCTCTGGATTCCATGCACATCCCTGCTGCCCCACAGACCCAAGCCTCCACGCTTACCCTGGGATCCTCCTCCTCTGGTAGGGGAGCCTTCTTTGCCGCCGGTCCCTTCACTTGCTTCTTGCCGTTCTGGACATTAGAGAGTCTGGAGGGCCCGTGCTGGGTGGAACGGCCCGCCATCTTCCTCACCTCCTTGGTTTGTCACCTCAGTGTTTCTGGGGACTTGATATTCGGATTTCCTGAATCAAAAGCAGAAGAAAACTTTCAGATTGACACAGAGACTAAAGTCCTCATGCACCTTCTTCTCCAAGTGGGGATGAAGGGACCTCATGAGCACTCAGTCAAAAAACATTTCTCACAAGGTGATGTCTCCCTCCCAGAGATTTTGTCCTTCTCCCTGACTCCCTCGCCCGACAAAAGCTCGCTGCCCAAGACCAGACACGGGAGGCAGCCTTTGTCAATTTGCATTTCCATCCTTCAAAGAGTGATTTGAGAGACTTTGGTGAAGTCTATCACAATGCACTCTATTTGGACAAAGAAAGGCAAAATTTCCCCAGGTGTACACAATAATCCATGCCCCGGGAATGATGCAATGAATGCCGGGGCACACGTTTTGGAATGTCAAAAGCAAAGTAAGCTTTCCTATCGAAAACTGGAAGTTCCTCTTTGACACGAGAGGAGGCACTTTTCACATTCCAATTCAGATAGGAAAAATGTTTTCTCCTCTACTGGCCTGGAGACCTGCCAGGGTCAGCATGGTCAGAACTGTATTGTTTTATTTGTCATCTTCATGACCCTATTTTAACGACTTCCCAGGAAATCTTAACTGAATATGTTTGAACTAAGTGTGAACTAATCTATTGTCTAGGCTTTAAGGCCCATAGCCAAAGGCAGCGAGTTTCCATTCCTGCTCACTCACTGCCCCATGCACATCAGGGACTGGGGTCTATTTCCTCTGGAATTTGAACTTTGTCTGATAATGAGCATTGAAAAGGATGTATCTCATGGATCTCTTTCTCAAAATTCCTGTGAAAATTAAAGAATCAATACCCCTGTGCCTCAAGACACATCGCTCCCTCTTTTTCCTACTGTCCTCCCTCTCAGAGGGATCGTCAGAGGGGGCAGTTTGTAATGGAAACCCACCTGAAATCCAGTAGTGATCCTCCGGTCTGATTCTCTACAGCTGGGTTCAAGAACAGCTGCCCTGGATGGGATGCAGCTTCCAAGGTGCCTGCGGAAGGGTCAGAGGGGGAGTTTCCCTTCCGGGCAGGCTTTTATACTGATTCAAGGTCACGTGACCTCGTTAAGGGGATCTCAGTCAATCCATCTCATCTACCCACCTTTGACGTAAGCAGGTCTTGAAGCCATAAACCGTCCTGTGTCGCTTAGCATTTTCAGGCATTTTAAAATGCCAGGCACTCCTGGGCATACTTTGAAGAATATCTGTTTTCTGTAAGGAAAAGAAACCTCTGTGCTAATGCCTCTATCTTTCTCCACTTTGCACTTTTGTTCTTGTGGCGAATTATGTGTAACGTGGTAGTTCTTCTTGGAAGGCATTGAAGTGTAGACTTCTACCGCCCTCAGTACATTGACCTCGTTGTGCAAACATCACCATCGTCCGTCTCCCCAGCTTTTCATATTCTGCAACTGAAAGTCCCTATCTATTAAACACCCACTCTTCATTCTTCCCTCCCTGCAGACCCCTCTTCCACCATTCTCCTTTCGATGTCTATGCATGGGACTGCTCTAGGAATCCACAGAGAAGGCATTGTG
Source organism: Diceros bicornis minor (assembly GCF_020826845.1). Taxonomy (NCBI): domain Eukaryota; kingdom Metazoa; phylum Chordata; class Mammalia; order Perissodactyla; family Rhinocerotidae; genus Diceros; species Diceros bicornis. The sequence goes on along the minus strand of NW_026690893.1, from coordinate 637,836 downwards.
CGATCTGCGTCCTGCTGGGACTGGCTTCTTTTGCACTGTGTCTTGTGACTCAAGTAATTGTTCCTGCCAGGTCCCTTTGGTTGAGCCAGGCAGCTCCACTCGGCTCAGTCTCTTAGTCCTGTACTCGGTAGTATGTAGATGACGTGGGACTTTCTTTTTCTAGCCTCATCTCCCTTTGGTTGATATTTGTGTGACTTTCACAACTTCCCGCTAGTGGTCAGGCCCAGGAGACGGTTAGGCACAGGTCTGTGTTTTGATGATGGGACGGTTGGGAATGAAAATGCCCTGTGATCTCGTCTGGGTAGTTGCTCATTGATTCAAAGGGACCAGCTTGACCTCCAAAGCGGGTGACTATGTACAACCGCCAGTAACGTGGGTGGAGTGTCTCCGTTGTTCCAGATTATTGGTACCCTGGGGAGTTTCCGCAGTTTGTGGTTTGCAGAGGTTTGCAACCGTATGGACTTTGAAAATTGCATTACATTAATAATTTATGAACTTGGCAAAATGCCCTAGGTCCTGGCTCCGTAGCCACGGCTTGATCCCATCCTCCTGCCCTGGAACCTGGGCAGCAGGGGCCCCTCCCTGATCTCCCACCGCAGCCTTGGGCCTCCTGGTGGCCTCTCCCCGCTCCAAGGATCGCGTGCCCCCCGTGATTCTCACACCACTGGCCTGAATTGCCCCTTACCCACCCTTCACGTAATTGGAGTAGCACTTGCCACTCTCACGACTGGCTTCCCAAGGCAGAATAAACTGCGTGCTTTCGGAAAAATAAAGGTATCCCTTTCACACCAGGAATTATTCCAATTTGCATAGACTCTTTTTGGTTCTGTTCTTTTAATTCTTAATTCGTCAATTGCCTCCTCAGCATTGCAGAGAAAATCCCTTGGGATTTAGAGCGGAATCGATGAGAACTTATACGAGAAAGTGTTTTGTGTTGAATTTCCCCAACTAAGATATGTGTTAACTGCTCCTAATTTATACGGCCGTTTATTTCAATTAGGGGTATTTTATATTTTTCCCAAAACTCTACAGAGTTTTTCCTAGATTTCATATTTATAGCTCTTTCTTTGCAGAAGGAAGGATATTGTCAGTAACTCTTCTCCTCCATTGTAGTATTTTAGTTTATTGCTGTTAGACGTGAATGCTACCAATTTGGGAAGTTGGATTGCCGTAGTTGGAGTGTTGGTTGAAAGCAGCTGTTCGTTTCCAGACTTTTTCTCTGATTTTGCTAGGATGTGCCTCGTGGAGCATCGTATCACCAGCCAATACCAAAAAAGATTCAGGTGTAATTTCCAAGATTACACAGTGCCCTCATTTCTCATGTGTCATGGCCCTGGCAGTGTGTGCAGCACAGTGTGGAGAGGAAGCCAACCCTGGGGGCTCCTTCTCAGTTTCTCTGGCTTTGGAGGCAGGAAGTTGACCTGAAAGCCTCCTGTTGGCTATACCAATGTGGAATGTTTCAGTCGACTGTAATTCTTGAAGAGAATCTGCACATTATTTGCCCTCCTCAGAGGCTGAGCATGATCTCCAATACTATAATGATTGGGAGTAGCATCATCGTTGGGTCGATGAAACCCATTGTTATCATTACTATTCACTGTTATTTTTATTATTTTACCTGTTGTCTTTATGGCTTATAGATCTGGTTATCTTTAGTCGACAATGACTAGCGTTTCTCTGTTTCTCAAGTGGTTCCGATTGACTGAAGATATGCATGCAGGTTCCCAAAGAGACCGCTATAGAGAGTGCAGCTCCCAGACTCTCCCTCTATGGCAAAGAACCTGTCTGTCTGAGGACGTTCCTGAAAAATTTGTTGTTCATCTGGCGGGCGGAGGCCATTGCGTGCCAGAAGCAGAGAATCAGGACGGGTGTCCTTGGCTGCCTGAGTCTCTGGACAAATCTCGAACTACGTCCGAGGCCCAGCAGTGGCTTGCAGCTGCCAGAAAGACCAGTGTGGGCGTCCTTAGCGAGCCAGCGCCACCATCAATTTTTCACTTGAGCTCAGGGACCCCAGAATGCCTCTCGATGACGTTGAAGGCTAGTGAATGTTGGGCAGGAGCCCCCAGAATTTTTTCCATGATGCACTGGGGGCACCGGAACTGCTCCTGCCAGCCTGGAAAGGCTGCAGAGGAAACCGTCGTCCTCGTGCAGAATTTTCTATTTCCCTTCAAGTGCCCAGGAACTGCCATTGGCCAAAATGATGGTGCGAGGATGGCTTCCTAACTGTGCCTGAGCTGTTGAAAGTCTTCCAGGTCCCAATAGCGGTCTGCCACCAATTCGCCTGTCTCCCCTCAATGTCCTTGCTCCCTCTTCTCGCTTTTCCACGTCTTCCTTCCTGGCGTGGGCTTTAGAGTACTAACTACCAAGGTAGAGCAGAGTTAAATTTTCTAATGAATTGAGGTTCCCAGCTCAATTCCTTGTACCCAGGGAGCCCTAAGGAACATGTGACTGCACACTAGATGCTCAAGCAAGGTCGTCTGAATGTAGTATGGCGTGCTGTTTCCTGAAGGTGGTCCTGCTGAGACCCTATCGCCTCATGTATACTTCTCTCAATGTCCTGAGAATACGCGAGTACTGTAGGCTTTCTGCGAGACCATGGGTGATCTTCACGGAAACCCACTGTGTTTGTAGCGAGATGATGGTTGGCTGTCAGGGCTTGTGTGTCCTGTGCTTTCTTTCCCAGGCTGAGTGCTAGTGGAAGTGGGTCTTGAAAGAGCAGCATCAGCGTCCCCAGGGAACTTGTGAGAAATAGAAACAGATGGATCCTTCCTAGACATCCAAACTCCTAATTCCCTGGTGTTGAGTCTTGTACATTGAAGAAATTTCTGTGTGCACGAGACTGTGAAAAGGAGTATTAGCTAAAGTGTTCTCCACTCTGGGCTGCCATTTGAAATCCCCTACGTCGATCTAGGGAATGCAGTCATCTCAGCACTGGCGTGTGGTTGTTCAGTGGTGGGCCTGCGTGAATGGGGTTGTCAGAATCTCTAAGAGAGTTATGGGGCAGGACGGAGGCCATGAGACCAGACCAGGGCCTATGCCGAAAGGAGGGAAGTCTGTCCCGGGTCCCAAGGAGACTGGAGCACTTCATTAGCTATGGCAGGCTGGGGTATTGCCGAAATGTGCCATCTTGACTTTTCCCTTCTTTTTGGTGACCTTGTGCGTTCACCCAGGGGCTGCCCTCCTTGGAAGGCACAGAAGGCTGCAGACTGAAAGAAGCACTCGCCAACGGATGTCCTACAAGGAGGTAGGAGCAGTCATTTGTTCTTCCTATGGAAATGTTCCTTACCGAGGCATGGGAATTTTCTGGATCCTACTCAGAGCTTTTCCCGAAGGAGAAAATGGAGATCACAGGTGACTCAGGGGAAATCTTTGCTCACCACCTCCAGTGGATCTCAAACTTTGCTGCCCACTGTTATCACGTCGGGAGATTTCCAAAGCTCCCAGTGCCCAGGCCGCAATAAACACACCCTCAATTTGCATCTCTTGCAGTAGGCTTCAGGCACAGGTATTTGCTAACCACCCCGCCCTGAGTCCCATGTGGGCCACCGTGCGAATAAGTCTGCAGGCACGCTTGTCTCACTGAAATCTGCCTAAGATTCCCTGGGGCTCACTGTCAAAATGCATGTAATGATGCCGTGGGGCTGAGTGTGCCTGAGAATCTGTGTTTCTAAAAAGCCCTAGGTCCTGCTAAACAGTGCTTCACCCAGTCACTTTAACTTGGATGAGTCAAAGAAATTTTTAAAATGGTCTGCATGCCTAGAAATCAAAAGTGCGTACCACAGGTCACCTTTGGGAGAATTTTATTAATAACAAAAGAACATTTTAAAACACAACTTTCTAATGACGTTTAATAACCCAAAGGAACAAAGCCATGAGAATATCCCGCATCAGGATTTCCACAGAAATAACCCCACAGAGTCAAAATATCTCATCCCAGGTCAGGGAAGTCTTTACAATTTGCCACGGACTCTTTTGAGCCCTTTACCCATTTTCCCCAAATTCTGAAATCGGAGGAGAGATACAGATCCATTTCCTATTATCTTTTAGTTGAGACCTTACCCCTGCAATCGGACTCACTAGTATCCAATGGATTTCAGTGTCAAACAACTTCCTATTCCAGTTTGATTATCGCCCTTTGAATCGTCACTTCTGCTTCCATCATGAAAGAGGGCAGTGTTTGCCTGTGTGTTTCCACAAGCATCGCCTGGGCTTCCACCATGTGTAGCCAGAGCAGAGATGGGGAATGGCTGATTCGCGAGAAAAACCTTGCTCCTTGTGACTTCTCCTCCTCACTGGACAGTCAGTTCCAGGTGTCCTGGGGTGGGAGGACGTGTCTTCCTTGGCAGGAGGTGTCTCCCTCCGAGTCACTCTCTTCCGAGGAAGAGGAAACCTGGAGGTCATTCTCCAGGACACTCAGTGGGACTTGGGCACAGTGTCCCTCAGACGTCTCTTGTGTGAGAGGGCTCTGCCCGGGAGGGCTTGGCTTCTCAGCTGGAAGGCAGGAGGGAGCAGTCAGGAGTCTGGAGCTCCACCAGCCATTGTCTAATCTCCTGAAGAGCATTCTGAGGGGCTGGCCTGGGTCACAGTTCAGTGCTGGGCGATGGGCCACAGTGCAGGGCTGAGCGGTATTCAGGTGAGGTCTGTGGTGTGGAGGCGGGAGGTCAATGCTTTACCCCTGGGCATGCATCTTTCTGGTCACCTGGCATCCCGCAGTGGGTCTCCGTCCAGTTGTCCGTGGTGGAGGCTGGGGAGTCTGGAAAACCCCCAGATGTGGTCTCTGAGTGCTCTTCTTAGGTGCTTGGAAGGGAGTGAGTCTCGGTTTCTTTGGGAGCATCTGGAAAGCCTGCACTGGCACCTGGGCAGGTCTCTTGCCTGGTGCCTTGATGCTGATTTTGGCATCCCGGTCCACAGTAGGTCCAGCAGCCTGTGGGCTGGGATAGGAGTTGACATCCAGATACATGGCTTGTGCCTGGGGCTGGTGAGCGTGGCCCAGGCCATGTGTCTTAGAGGGAGCCTGGGGATCTTCCAGGGAGGAAAAATGGGGCTTCTTGTCCCTCAGCTGGACAATGAGGGTAGGATCCGGGGCAAAGTGCTTGAATGCTGCGTGAGGCGTGTCAGGGACAGGCACTTCCTGACCATTCTGAATTCCACGAGGTGAGAAGAGGCTCAGTTCAGGTCTTTGGATGGCAGACACTGCGGGTCCGCTGGACCTCACGTCAGGTGTCTTCGAAGGTGGCCTACATGTGAGACTGAGGCCCAGGGCAGATTTCCTCTCGCCTCTGTAGAGGGGTCTTGGCCTGTTTGCATGCTGGAAGACAAGACAAAGACACACAAAGACTACATATTAGAACGTCCTCACCAAGGGAGAGAAATTACAACTAACCCAATAAAATAGGTGAAAAACAGAACTTGTACCATGAAATTGAATATTATGAGATATAAAGGTGTTGAGTTTAAAAATGATGAGGGACTCAACCTCAGTGGTGGCCAGGATAAAACAAACTGCACCGTCACCTTGCTACGTGTTTGCGGCAGGTAGGAGAATCGAAAGGTTCTTCCCAGTGTCTCTCTTGAAGGAAGTGTACATGAGCACTCTCCAAAATTTTTCTAGGGAATGTGCACAGCTCCTGCTGTTTTGGAGGCGGTTTCATGAGTAAGGAGTGTTGAGGAACAATTTGGGGGTGTGCACCACCATTGCAATGCTATCTCTTACATCAAGGATTCCACCTTGTGGAGACCTGTGATGAAACCGCTTCCACAGCCCCCACCTGCATCTTGGTGACAGACATGCAAGGAGTAGTGCCAAACCCTAAACAGCAAGAAAAATGAGATCTGGCAAGTACACGAACTGATCACATTGGCTGGCATGGAATTGAAGAGTTCCCTCACAGAGAAGGGGGTTGAGGCAGATTGGGCTTCCCCCGAAGAGAACAAGCGGGGGCCCCAGGGGAGACTCACCCTCATGTAGTCACAGGACCCTGTCAATTCCTTCCAATTCGTCTGCGGACTCCCTTGAGCTCTCCTGGGAAATCTCTGCAGTAGAGCATTGCTGTGCTGCTCTTGTTGCCTGCAAACAAAAGCATGTCAAGTGCAGGGCACACAATTTCCTGGAGCCAGTTGGGACAGATATTCCTGTGTCCCAGGCTCCTTCAGTGTTGGGTTTTGAGACAGGTCGTGAAGCCCTGGGCCTTTGCCTCACCTCAGATTATTCCCCCAACTGCAGAGAACCCTGCGGGTTTTCTCATGCAGTCCTTTCCTTTTTCTCCATTGCTTCTCTCCCTGTCGTGGGGAGAATTCTGAAATGTTCCCCACCCCCTTGACTGACTCCCGAGGAGTTGAGTGAGCACCTGAGTGTGGACCCTGGAGGAGAGTGAGCTCCTATCTCGTTGTCTCCACCCCCCTGTCCTGGCCTGGAGGTGGCTGTGCACACCATGTGGAGCTGGGGAGACACGTGAGTCTCCTTGGATTTCAGCCCAAAGATTGGTTACAAGCTCCCAGGTTCCTCACCTTTGTCTTTGCTGCTTCTCTCTCTCTGGCTTCTGCAAGAGCCGTGGGTTTGGCTGCACCTGCAGATTCCCCGGTTTCACATTCTCCTTGCAAATACTGGAGCCCAAGGGCAGGGGGGCTATGGCCCCTTGCCAACGCTTCATGGGGCACCTGGTACGTCTTCTGTTGTGCCCAAAGGCTCCGCAGTCCTTGCACTTCACCTGTGGGTGGAGGAGGAAATGGTCTCTGAGTCAGCGGGAATCACAAGCACTTTTCCACAGTGAATAGAAGGACAGAGTTTGAGAGGTGAGTATTGGTTTTGGAGAGGGGACAGGACATATGGCAGTAGCTGTGAGGACACTGAGCATATTAGGGTGCCTTCCAAAATCTTCTGCTATGGATAGACAGTGGAGGAAGGATTGGAGCTCTCAAGGTGAGCAGATGAGTCATAAGTGAAGATTGAGGCAAAATCCAAGCTAGACAGGACAGCAAAGAGGAAGTGAGGTTGTTCCTCCGGGTCTGTGAATGGGCCTGTGCCTGGTGATGTGGTCTCAAGGCAAGAAATCGTCTAGTGGGAAAGGACAAGGGAGTGCTGGCCACAGAAGTGGCCATGTTCAAACCCTGTCTCTGGATTCCATGCACATCCCTGGTGCCCCACAGACCCAAGCCTCCACGCTTACCCTGGGATCCTCCTCCTCTGGTAGGGGAGCCTTCTTTGCCGCCGGTCCCTTCACTTGCTTCTTGCCGTTCTGGACATTAGAGAGTCTGGAGGGCCCGTGCTGGGTGGAACGGCCCGCCATCTTCCTCACCTCCTTGGTTTGTCACCTCAGTGTTTCTGGGGACTTGATATTCGGATTTCCTGAATCAAAAGCAGAAGAAAACTTTCAGATTGACACAGAGACTAAAGTCCGCATGCACCTTCTTCTCCAAGTGGGGATGAAGGGACCTCATGAGCACTCAGTCAAAACACATTTCTCACAAGGTGATGTCTCCCTCCCAGAGATTTTGTCCTTCTCCCTGACTCCCTCGCCCGACAAAAGCTCGCTGCCCAAGACCAGACACGGGAGGCAGCCTTTGTCAATTTGCATTTCCATCCTTCAAAGAGTGATTTGAGAGACTTTGGTGAAGTCTATCACAATGCACTCTATTTGGACAAAGAAAGGCAAAATTTCCCCAGGTGTACACAATAATCCATGCCCCGGGAATGATGCAATGAATGCCGGGGCACACGTGTTGGAATGTCAAAAGCAAAGTAAGCTTTCCTATCGAAAACTGGAAGTTCCTCTTTGACACGAGAGGAGGCACTTTTCACATTCCAATTCAGATAGGAAAAATGTTTTCTCCTCTACTGGCCTGGAGACCTGCCAGGGTCAGCATGGTCAGAACTGTATTGTTTTATTTGTCATCTTCATGACCCTATTTTAACGACTTCCCAGGAAATCTTAACTGAATATGTTTGAACTAAGTGTGAACTAATCTATTGTCTAGGCTTTAAGGCCCATAGCCAAAGGCAGCGAGTTTCCATTCCTGCTCACTCACTGCCCCATGCACATCAGGGACTGGGGTCTATTTCCTCTGGAATTTGAACTTTGTCTGATAATGAGCATTGAAAAGGATGTATCTCATGGATCTCTTTCTCAAAATTCCTGTGAAAATTAAAGAATCAATACCCCTGTGCCTCAAGACACATCGCTCCCTCTTTTTCCTACTGTCCTCCCTCTCAGAGGGATCGTCAGAGGGGGCAGTTTGTAATGGAAACCCACCTGAAATCCAGTAGTGATCCTCCGGTCTGATTCTCTACAGCTGGGTTCAAGAACAGCTGCCCTGGATGGGATGCAGCTTCCAAGGTGCCTGCGGAAGGGTCAGAGGGGGAGTTTCCCTTCCGGGCAGGCTTTTATACTGATTCAAGGTCACGTGACCTCGTTAAGGGGATCTCAGTCAATCCATCTCATCTACCCACCTTTGACGTAAGCAGGTCTTGAAGCCATAAACCGTCCTGTGTCGCTTAGCATTTTCAGGCATTTTAAAATGCCAGGCACTCCTGGGCATACTTTGAAGAATATCTGTTTTCTGTAAGGAAAAGAAACCTCTGTGCTAATGCCTCTATCTTTCTCCACTTTGCACTTTTGTTCTTGTGGCGAATTATGTGTAACGTGGTAGTTCTTCTTGGAAGGCATTGAAGTGTAGACTTCTACCGCCCTCAGTACATTCACCTCGTTGTGCAAACATCACCATCGTCCGTCTCCCCAGCTTTTCATATTCTGCAACTGAAAGTCCCTATCTATTAAACACCCACTCTTCATTCTTCCCTCCCTGCAGACCCCTCTTCCACCATTCTCCTTTCGATGTCTATGCATGGGACTGCTCTAGGAATCCACAGAGAAGGCATTGTGCGATGTGCGTCCTGCTGGGACTGGCTTCTTTTGCACTGTGTCTTGTGACTCAAGTAATTGTTCCTGCCAGGTCCCTTTGGTTGAGCCAGGCAGCTCCACTCGGCTCAGTCTCTTAGTCCTGTACTCGGTAGTATGTAGATGACGTGGGACTTTCTTTTTCTAGCCTCATCTCCCTTTGGTTGATATTTGTGTGACTTTCACAACTTCCCGCTAGTGGTCAGGCCCAGGAGACGGTTAGGCACAGGTCTGTGTTTTGATGATGGGACGGTTGGGAATGAAAATGCCCTGTGATCTCGTCTGGGTAGTTGCTCATTGATTCAAAGGGACCAGCTTGACCTCCAAAGCGGGTGACTATGTACAACCGCCAGTAACGTGGGTGGAGTGTCTCCGTTGTTCCAGATTATTGGTACCCTGGGGAGTTTCCGCAGTTTGTGGTTTGCAGAGGTTTGCAACCGTATGGACTTTGAAAATTGCATTACATTAATAATTTATGAACTTGGCAAAATGCCCTAGGTCCTGGCTCCGTAGCCACGGCTTGATCCCATCCTCCTGCCCTGGAACCTGGGCAGCAGGGGCCCCTCCCTGATCTCCCACCGCAGCCTTGGGCCTCCTGGTGGCCTCTCCCCGCTCCAAGGATCGCGTGCCCCCCGTGATTCTCACACCACTGGCCTGAATTGCCCCTTACCCACCCTCCACGTAATTGGAGTAGCACTTGCCACTCTCACGACTGGCTTCCCAAGGCAGAATAAACTGCGTACTTTCGGAAAAATAAAGGTATCCCTTTCACACCAGGAATTATTCCAATTTGCATAGACTCTTTTTGGTTCTGTTCTTTTAATTCTTAATTTGTCAATTGCCTCCTCAGCATTGCAGAGAAAATCCCTTGGGATTTAGAGCGGAATCGATGAGAACTTATACGAGAAAGTGTTTTGTGTTGAATTTCCCCAACTAAGATATGTGTTAACTGCTCCTAATTTATACGGCCGTTTATTTCAATTAGGGGTATTTTATATTTTTCCTAAAACTCTACAGAGTTTTTCCTAGATTTCATATTTATAGCTCTTTCTTTGCAGAAGGAAGGATATTGTCAGTAACTCTTCTCCTCCATTGTAGTATTTTAGTTTATTGCTGTTAGACGTGAATGCTACCAATTTGGGAAGTTGGATTGCCGTAGTTGGAGTGTTGGTTGAAAGCAGCTGTTCGTTTCCAGACTTTTTCTCTGATTTTGCTAGGATGTGCCTCGTGGAGCATCGTATCACCAGCCAATACCAAAAAAGATTCAGGTGTTATTTCCAAGATTACACAGTGCCCTCATTTCTCATGTGTCATGGCCCTGGCAGTGTGTGCAGCACAGTGTGGAGAGGAAGCCAACCCTGGGGGCTCCTTCTCAGTTTCTCTGGCTTTGGAGGCAGGAAGTTGACCTGAAAGCCTCCTGTTGGGTAGACCAATGTGGAATGTTTCAGTCGACTGTAATTCTTGAAGAGAATCTGCACATTATTTGCCCTCCTCAGAGGCTGAGCATGATCTCCAATACTATAATGATTGGGAGTAGCATCATCGTTGGGTCGATGAAACCCATTGTTATCATTACTATTCACTGTTATTTTTATTATTTTACCTGTTGTCTTTATGGCTTATAGATCTGGTTATCTTTAGTCGACAATGACTAGCGTTTCTCTGTTTCTCAAGTGGTTCCGATTGACTGAAGATATGCATGCAGGTTCCCAAAGAGACCGCTATAGAGAGTGCAGCTCCCAGACTCTCCCTCTATGGCAAAGAACCTGTCTGTCTGAGGACGTTCCTGAAAAATTTGTTGTTCATCTGGCGGGCGGAGTCCATTGCGTGCCAGAAGCAGAGAATCAGGACGGGTGTCCTTGGCTGCCTGAGTCTCTGGACAAATCTCGAACTACGTCCGAGGCCCAGCAGTGGCTTGCAGCTGCCAGAAAGACCAGTGTGGGCGTCCTTAGCGAGCCAGCGCCACCATCAATTTTTCACTTGAGCTCAGGGACCCCAGAATGCCTCTCGATGACGTTGAAGGCTAGTGAATGTTGGGCAGGAGCCCCCAGAATTTTTTCCATGATGCACTGGGGGCACCGGAACTGCTCCTGCCAGCCTGGAAAGGCTGCAGAGGAAAGCGTCGTCCTCGTGCAGAATTTTCTATTTCCCTTCAAGTGCCCAGGAACTGCCATTGGCCAAAATGATGGTGCGAGGATGGCTTCCTAACTGTGCCTGAGCTGTTGAAAGTCTTCCAGGTCCCAATAGCGGTCTGCCACCAATTCGCCTGTCTCCCCTCAATGTCCTTGCTCCCTCTTCTCGCTTTTCCACGTCTTCCTTCCTGGCGTGGGCTTTAGAGTACTAACTACCAAGGTAGAGCAGAGTTAAATTTTCTAATGAATTGAGGTTCCCAGCTCAATTCCTTGTACCCAGGGAGCCCTAAGGAACATGTGACTGCACACTAGATGCTCAAGCAAGGTCGTCTGAATGTAGTATGGCGTGCTGTTTCCTGAAGGTGGTCCTGCTGAGACCCTATCGCCTCCTGTATACTTCTCTCCATGTCCTGAGAATACGCGAGTACTGTAGGCTTTCTGCGAGACCATGGGTGATCTTCACGGAAACCCACTGTGTTTGTAGCGAGATGATGGTTGGCTGTCAGGGCTTGTGTGTCCTGTGCTTTCTTTCCCAGGCTGAGTGCTAGTGGAAGTGGGTCTTGAAAGAGCAGCATCAGCGTCCCCAGGGAACTTGTGAGAAATAGAAACAGATGGATCCTTCCTAGACATCCAAACTCCTAATTCCCTGGTGTTGAGTCTTGTACATTGAAGAAATTTCTGTGTGCACGAGACTGTGAAAAGGAGTATTAGCTAAAGTGTTCTCCACTCTGGGCTGCCATTTGAAATCCCCTAGGTCGATCTAGGGAATGCAGTCATCTCAGCACTGGCGTGTGGTTGTTCAGTGGTGGGCCTGCGTGAATGGGGTTGTCAGAATCTCTAAGAGAGTTATGGGGCAGGACGGAGGCCGTGAGACCAGACCAGGGCCTATGCCGAAAGGAGGGAAGTCTGTCCCGGGTCCCAAGGAGACTGGAACACTTCAGTAGCTATGGCAGGCTGGGGTATTGCCGAAATGTGCCATCTTGACTTTTCCCTTCTTTTTGGTGACCTTGTGCGTTCACCCAGGGGCTGCCCTCCTTGGAAGGCACAGAAGGCTGCAGACTGAAAGAAGCACTCGCCAACGGATGTCCTACAAGGAGGTAGGAGCAGTCATTTGTTCTTCCTATGGAAATGTTCCTTACCGAGGCATGGGAATTTTCTGGATCCTACTCAGAGCTTTTCCCGAAGGAGAAAATGGAGATCACAGGTGACTCAGGTGAAATCTTTGCTCACCACCTCCATTGAATCTCAAACTTTGCTGCCCACTGTTATCACGTCGGGAGATTTCCAAAGCTCCCAGTGCCCAGGCCGCAATAAACACACCCTCAATTTGCATCTCTTGCAGTAGGCTTCAGGCACAGGTATTTGCTAACCACCCCGCCCTGAGTCCCATGTGGGCCACCGTGCGAATAAGTCTGCAGGCACGCTTGTCTCACTGAAATCTGCCTAAGATTCCCTGGGGCTCATTGTCAAAATGCATGTAATGATGCCGTGGGGCTGAGTGTGCCTGAGAATCTGTGTTTCTAAAAAGCCCTAGGTCCTGCCAAACAGTGCTTCACCCAGTCACTTTAACTTGGATGAGTCAAAGAAATTTTTAAAATGGTCTGCATGCCTAGAAATCAAAAGCGCGTACCACAGGTCACCTTTGGGAGAATTTTATTAATAACAAAAGAACATTTTAAAACACAACTTTCTAATGACGTTTAGTAACCCAAAGGAACAAAGGCATGAGAATATCCCGCATCAGGATTTCCACAGAAATACCCCCACAGAGTCAAAATATCTCATCCCAGGTCAGGGAAGTCTTTACAATTTGCCACGGACTCTTTTGAGCCCTTTACCCATTTTCCCCAAATTCTGAAATCGGAGGAGAGATACAGATCCATTTCCTATTATCTTTTAGTTGAGACCTTACCCCTGCAATCGAACTCACTAGTATCCAATGGATTTCAGTGTCAAACAACTTCCTATTCCAGTTTGATTACCGCCCTTTGAATCATCACTTCTGCTTCCATCATGAAAGAGGGCAGTGTTTGCCTGTGTGTTTCCACAAGCATCGCCTGGGCTTCCACCATGTGTAGCCAGAGCAGAGATGGGGAATGGCTGATTCGCGAGAAAAACCTTGCTCCTTGTGACTTCTCCTCCTCACTGGACAGTCAGTTCCAGGTGTCCTGGGGTGGGAGGACGTGTCTTCCTTGGCAGGAGGTGTCTCCCTCCGAGTCACTCTCTTCCGAGGAAGAGGAAACCTGGAGGTCATTCTCCAGGACACTCAGTGGGACTTGGGCACAGTGTCCCTCAGACGTCTCTTGTGTGAGAGGGCTCTGCCCGGGAGGGCTTGGCTTCTCAGCTGGAAGGCAGGAGGGAGCAGTCAGGAGTCTGGAGCTCCACCAGCCATTGTCTAATCTCCTGAAGAGCATTCTGAGGGGCTGGCCTGGGTCACGGTTCAGTGTTGGGCGATGGGCCACAGTGCAGGGCTGAGCGGTATTCAGGTGAGGTCTGTGGTGTGGAGGCGGGAGGTCAATGCTTTTCCCCTGGGCATGCATCTTTCTGGTCACCTGGCATCCCGCAGTGGGTCTCCGTCCAGTTGTCCGTGGTGGAGGCTGGGGAGTCTGGAAAACCCCCAGATGTGGTCTCTGAGTGCTCTTCTTAGGTGCTTGGAAGGGAGTGAGTCTCGGTTTCTTTGGGAGCGTCTGGAAAGCCTGCACTGGCACCTGGGCAGGTCTCTTGCCTGGTGCCTTGATGCTGATTTTGGCATCCCGGTCCACAGTAGGTCCAGCAGCCTGTGGGCTGGGATAGGAGTTGACATCCAGATACATGGCTTGTGCCTGGGGCTGGTGAGCGTGGCCCAGGCCATGTGTCTTAGAGGGAGCCTGGGGATCTTCCAGGGAGGAAAAATGGGGCTTCTTGTCCCTCAGCTGGACAATGAGGGTAGGATCCGGGGCAAAGTGCTTGAATGCTGCGTGAGGCATGTCAGGGACAGGCACTTCCTGACCATTCTGAATTCCACGAGGTGAGAAGAGGCTCAGTTCAGGTCTTTGGATGGCAGACACTGCGGGTCCGCTGGACCTCACGTCAGGTGTCTTCGAAGGTGGCCTACATGTGAGACTGAGGCCCAGGGCAGATTTCCTCTCGCCTCTGTAGAGGGGTCTTGGCCTGTTTGCATGCTGGAAGACAAGACAAAGACACACAAAGACTACATATTAGAACGTCCTCACCAAGGGAGAGAAATTACAACTAACCCAATAAAATAGGTGAAAACCAGAACTTGTAACATGAAATTGAATATTATGAGATATAAAGGTGTTGAGTTTAAAAATGATGAGGGACTCAACCTCAGTGGTGGCCAGGATAAAACAAACTGCACCGTCACCTTGCTACGTGTTTGCGGCAGGTAGGAGAATCGAAAGGTTCTTCCCAGTGTCTCTCTTGAAGGAAGTGTACATGAGCACTCTCCAAAATTTTTCTAGGTAATGTGCACAGCTCCTGCTGTTTTGGAGGCGGTTTCATGAGTAAGGAGTGTTGAGGAACAATTTGGGGGTGTGCACCACCATTGCAATGCTATCTCTTACATCAAGGATTCCACCTTGTGGAGACCTGTGATGAAACCCTTCCACAGCCCCCACCTGCATCTTGGTGACAGACATGCAAGGAGTAGTGCCAAACCCTAAACAGCAAGAAAAATGAGATCTGGCAAGTACACGAACTGATCACATTGGCTGGCATGGAATTGAAGAGTTCCCTCACAGAGAAGGGGGTTGAGGCAGATTGGGCTTCCCCCGAAGAGAACAAGAGGGGGCCCCAGGGGAGACTCACCCTCATGTAGTCACAGGACCCTGTCAATTCCTTCCAATTCGTCTGCGGACTCCCTTGAGCTCTCCTGGGAAATCTCTGCAGTAGAGCATTGCTGTGCTGCTCTTGTTGCCTGCAAACAAAAGCATGTCAAGTGCAGGGCACACAATTTCCTGGAGCCAGTTGGGACAGATATTCCTGTGTCCCAGGCTCCTTCAGTGTTGGGTTTTGAGACAGGTCGTGAAGCCCTGGGCCTTTGCCTCACCTCAGATTATTCCCCCAACTGCAGAGAACCCTGCGGGTTTTCTCATGCAGTCCTTTCCTTTTTCTCCATTGCTTCTCTCCCTGTCGTGGGGAGAATTCTGAAATGATCCCCACCCCCTTGACTGACTCCCGAGGAGTTGAGTGAGCACCTGAGTGTGGACCCTGGAGGAGAGTGAGCTCCTATCTCGTTGTCTCCACCCCCCTGTCCTGGCCTGGAGGTGGCTGTGCACACCATGTGGAGCTGGGCAGACACGTGAGTCTCCTTGGATTTCAGCCCAAAGATTGGTTACAAGCTCCCAGGTTCCTCACCTTTGTCTTTGCTGCTTCTCTCTCTCTGGCTTCTGCAAGAGCCGTGGGTTTGGCTGCACCTGCAGATTCCCCGGTTTCACATTCTCCTTGCAAATACTGGAGCCCAAGGGCAGGGGGGCTATGGCCCCTTGCCAACGCTTCATGGGGCACCTGGTACTACTTCTGTTGTGCCCAAAGGCTCCGCAGTCCTTGCACTTCACCTGTGGGTGGAGGAGGAAATGGTCTCTGAGTCAGCGGGAATCACAATCACTTTTCCACAGTGAATAGAAGGACAGAGTTTGAGACGTGAGTATTGGTTTTGGAGAGGGGACAGGACATATGGCAGTAGCTGTGAGGACACTGAGCATATTAGGGTGCCTTCCAAAAGCTTCTGCTATGGATAGACAGTGGAGGAAGGATTGGAGCTCTCAAGGTGAGCAGATGAGTCATAAGTGAAGATTGAGGCAAAATCCAAGCTAGACAGGACAGCAAAGAGGAAGTGAGGTTGTTCCTCCGGGTCTGTGAATGGGCCTGTGCCTGGTGATGTGGTCTCAAGGCAAGAAATCGTCTCATGGGAAAGGACAAGGGAGTGCTGGCCACAGAAGTGGCCATGTTCAAACCCTGTCTCTGGATTCCATGCACATCCCTGGTGCCCCACAGACGCAAGCCTCCACGCTTACCCTGGGATCCTCCTCCTCTGGTAGGGGAGCCTTCTTTGCCGCCGGTCCCTTCACTTGCTTCTTGCCGTTCTGGACATTAGAGAGTCTGGAGGGCCCGTGCTGGGTGGAACGGCCCGCCATCTTCCTCACCTCCTTTGTTTGTCACCTCAGTGTTTCTGGGGACTTGATATTTGGATTTCCTGAATCAAAAGCAGAAGAAAACTTTCAGATTGACACAGAGACTAAAGTCCTCATGCACCTTCTTCTCCAAGTGGGGATGAAGGGAGCTCATGAGCACTCAGTCAAAACACATTTCTCACAAGGTGATGTCTCCCTCCCAGAGATTTTGTCCTTCTCCCTGACTCCCTCGCCCGACAAAAGCTCGCTGCCCAAGACCAGACACGGGAGGCAGCCTTTGTCAATTTGCATTTCCATCCTTCAAAGAGTGATTTGAGAGACTTTGGTGAAGTCTATCACAATGCACTCTATTTGGACAAAGAAAGGCAAAATTTCCCCAGGTGTACACAATAATCCATGCCCCGGGAATGATGCAATGAATGCCGGGGCACACGTCTTGGAATGTCAAAAGCAAAGTAAGCTTTCCTATCGAAAACTGGAAGTTCCTCTTGGACACGAGAGGAGGCACTTTTCACATTCCAATTCAGATAGGAAAAATGTTTTCTCCTCTACTGGCCTGGAGACCTGCCAGGGTCAGCATGGTCAGAACTGTATTGTTTTATTTGTCATCTTCATGATCCTATTTTAACGACTTTCCAAGAAATCTGAACTGAATATGTTTGAACTCAGTGTGAACTAATCTATTGTCTAGGCTTTAAGGCCCATAGCCAAAGCCAGCGAGTTTCCATTCCTGCTCACTCACTGCCCCATGCACATCAGGGACTGGGGTCTATTTCCTGTGGAATTTGAACTTTGTCTGATAATGAGCATTGAAAAGGATGTATCTCATGGATCTCTTTCTCAAAATTCCTGTGAAAATTAAAGAATCAATACCCCTGTGCCTCAAGACACATCGCTCCCTCTTTTTCCTACTGTCCTCCCTCTCAGAGGGATCGTCAGAGGGGGCAGTTTGTAATGGAAACCCACCTGAAATCCAGTAGTGATCCTCCGGTCTGATTCTCTACAGCTGGGTTCAAGAACAGCTGCCCTGGATGGGATGCAGCTTCCAAGGTGCCTGCGGAAGGGTCAGAGGGGGAGTTTCCCTTCCGGGCAGGCTTTTATACTGATTCAAGGTCACGTGACCTCGTTAAGGGGATCTCAGTCAATCCATCTCATCTACCCACCTTTGACGTAAGCAGGTCTTGAAGCCATAAACCGTCCTGTGTCGCTTAGCATTTTCAGGCATTTTAAAATGCCAGGCACTCCTGGGCATACTTTGAAGAATATCTGTTTTCTGTAAGGAAAAGAAACCTCTGTGCTAATGCCTCTATCTTTCTCCACTTTGCACTTTTGTTCTTGTGGCGAATTATGTGTAACGTGGTAGTTCTTCTTGGAAGGCATTGAAGTGTAGACTTCTACCGCCCTCAGTACATTCACCTCGTTGTGCAAACATCACCATCGTCCGTCTCGCCAGCTTTTCATATTCTGCAACTGAAAGTCCCTATCTATTAAACACCCACTCTTCATTCTTCCCTCCCTGCAGACCCCTCTTCCACCATTCTCCTTTCGATGTCTATGCATGGGACTGCTCTAGGAATCCACAGAGAAGGCATTGTGCGATCTGCGTCCTGCTGGGACTGGCTTCTTTTGCACTGTGTCTTGTGACTCAAGTAATTGTTCCTGCCAGGTCCCTTTGGTTGAGCCAGGCAGCTCCACTCGGCTCAGTCTCTTAGTCCTGTACTCGGTAGTATGTAGATGACGTGGGACTTTCTTTTTCTAGCCTCATCTCCCTTTGGTTGATATTTGTGTGACTTTCACAACTTCCCGCTAGTGGTCAGGCCCAGGAGACGGTTAGGCCCAGGTCTGTGTTTTGATGATGGGACGGTTGGGAATGAAAATGCCCTGTGATCTCGTCTGGGTAGTTGCTCATTGATTCAAAGGGACCAGCTTGACCTCCAAAGCGGGTGACTATGTACAACCGCCAGTAACGTGGGTGGAGTGTCTCCGTTGTTCCAGATTATTGGTACCCTGGGGAGTTTCCGCAGTTTGTGGTTTGCAGAGGTTTGCAACCGTATGGACTTTGAAAATTGCATTACATTAATAATTTATGAACTTGGCAAAATGCCCTAGGTCCTGGCTCCGTAGCCACGGCTTGATCCCATCCTCCTGCCCTGGAACCTGGGCAGCAGGGGCCCCTCCCTGATCTCCCACCGCAGCCTTGGGCCTCCTGGTGGCCTCTCCCCGCTCCAAGGATCGCGTGCCCCCCGTGATTCTCACACCACTGGCCTGAATTGCCCCTTACCCACCCTCCACGTAATTGGAGTAGCACTTGCCACTCTCACGACTGGCTTCCCAAGGCAGAATAAACTGCGTACTTTCGGAAATTAAAGGTATCCCTTTCACACCAGGAATTATTCCAATTTGCATAGACTCTTTTTGGTTCTGTTCTTTTAATTCTTAATTTGTCAATTGCCTCCTCAGCATTGCAGAGAAAATCCCTTGGGATTTAGAGCGGAATCGATGAGAACTTATAGGAGAAAGTGTTTTGTGTTGAATTTCCCCAACTAAGATATGTGTTAACTGCTCCTAATTTATACGGCCGTTTTTTTCAATTAGGGGTATTTTATATTTTTCCTAAAACTCTACAGAGTTTTTCCTAGATTTCATATTTATAGCTCTTTCTTTGCAGAAGGAAGGATATTGTCAGTAACTCTTCTCCTCCATTGTAGTATTTTAGTTTATTGCTGTTAGACGTGAATGCTACCAATTTGGGAAGTTGGATTGCCGTAGTTGGAGTGTTGGTTGAAAGCAGCTGTTCGTTTCCAGACTTTTTCTCTGATTTTGCTAGGATGTGCCTCGTGGAGCATCGTATCACCAGCCAATACCAAAAAAGATTCAGGTGTAATTTCCAAGATTACACAGTGCCCTCATTTCTCATGTGTCATGGCCCTGGCAGTGTGTGCAGCACAGTGTGGAGAGGAAGCCAACCCTGGGGGCTCCTTCTCAGTTTCTCTGGCTTTGGAGGCAGGAAGTT
Source organism: Diceros bicornis minor (assembly GCF_020826845.1). Taxonomy (NCBI): domain Eukaryota; kingdom Metazoa; phylum Chordata; class Mammalia; order Perissodactyla; family Rhinocerotidae; genus Diceros; species Diceros bicornis. Next base: position 618,662 of record NW_026690893.1, on the reverse strand, counting down.
GACCTGAAAGCCTCCTGTTGGGTAGACCAATGTGGAATGTTTCAGTCGACTGTAATTCTTGAAGAGAATCTGCACATTATTAGCCCTCCTCAGAGGCTGAGCATGATCTCCAATACTATAATGATTGGGAGTAGCATCATCGTTGGGTCGATGAAACCCATTGTTATCATTACTATTCACCGTTATTTTTATTATTTTACCTGTTGTCTTTATGGCTTATAGATCTGGTTATCTTTAGTCGACAATGACTAGCGTTTCTCTGTTTCTCAAGTGGTTCCGATTGACTGAAGATATGCATGCAGGTTCCCAAAGAGACCGCTATAGAGAGTGCAGCTCCCAGACTCTCCCTCTATGGCAAAGAACCTGTCTGTCTGAGGACGTTCCTGAAAAATTTGTTGTTCATCTGGCGGGCGGAGGCCATTGCGTGCCAGAAGCAGAGAATCAGGACGGGTGTCCTTGGCTGCCTGAGTCTCTGGACAAATCTCGAACTACGTCCGAGGCCCAGCAGTGGCTTGCAGCTGCCAGAAAGACCAGTGTGGGCGTCCTTAGCGAGCCAGCGCCACCATCAATTTTTCACTTGAGCTCAGGGACCCCAGAATGCCTCTCGATGACGTTGAAGGCTAGTGAATGTTGGGCAGGAGCCCCCAGAATTTTTTCCATGATGCACTGGGGGCACCGGAACTGCTCCTGCCAGCCTGGAAAGGCTGCAGAGGAAAGCGTCGTCCTCGTGCAGAATTTTCTATTTCCCTTCAAGTGCCCAGGAACTGCCATTGGCCAAAATGATGGTGCGAGGATGGCTTCCTAACTGTGCCTGAGCTGTTGAAAGTCTTCCAGGTCCCAATAGCGGTCTGCCACCAATTCGCCTGTCTCCCCTCAATGTCCTTGCTCCCTCTTCTCGCTTTTCCACGTCTTCCTTCCTGGCGTGGGCTTTAGAGTACTAACTACCAAGGTAGAGCAGAGTTAAATTTTCTAATGAATTGAGGTTCCCAGCTCAATTCCTTGTACCCAGGGAGCCCTAAGGAACATGTGACTGCACACTAGATGCTCAAGCAAGGTCGTCTGAATGTAGTATGGCGTGCTGTTTCCTGAAGGTGGTCCTGCTGAGACCCTATCGCCTCCTGTATACTTCTCTCAATGTCCTGAGAATACGCGAGTACTGTAGGCTTTCTGCGAGACCATGGGTGATCTTCAGGGAAACCCACTGTGTTTGTAGCGAGATGATGGTTGGCTGTCAGGGCTTGTGTGTCCTGTGCTTTCTTTCCCAGGCTGAGTGCTAGTGGAAGTGGGTCTTGAAAGAGCAGCATCAGCGTCCCCAGGGAACTTGTGAGAAATAGAAACAGATGGATCCTTCCTAGACATCCAAACTCCTAATTCCTAATTCCTAATTGTACATTGAAGAAATTTCTGTGTGCACGAGACTGTGAAAAGGAGTATTAGCTAAAGTGTTCTCCACTCTGGGCTGCCATTTGAAATCCCCTAGGTCGATCTAGGGAATGCAGTCATCTCAGCACTGGCGTGTGGTTGTTCAGTGGTGGGCCTGCGTGAATGGGGTTGTCAGAATCTCTAAGAGAGTTATGGCGCAGGACGGAGGCCGTGAGACCAGACCAGGGCCTATGCCGAAAGGAGGGAAGTCTGTCCCGGGTCCCAAGGAGACTGGAGCACTTCAGTAGCTATGGCAGGCTGGGGTATTGCCGAAATGTGCCATCTTGACTTTTCCCTTCTTTTTGGTGACCTTGTGCGTTCACCCAGGGGCTGCCCTCCTTGGAAGGCACAGAAGGCTGCAGACTGAAAGAAGCACTCGCCAACGGATGTCCTACAAGGAGGTAGGAGCAGTCATTTGTTCTTCCTATGGAAATGTTCCTTACCGAGGCATGGGAATTTTCTGGATCCTACTCAGAGCTTTTCCCGAAGGAGAAAATGGAGATCACAGGTGACTCAGGTGAAATCTTTGCTCACCACCTCCAGTGGATCTCAAACTTTGCTGCCCACTGTTATCACGTCGGGAGATTTCCAAAGCTCCCAGTGCCCAGGCCGCAATAAACACACCCTCAATTTGCATCTCTTGCAGTAGGCTTCAGGCACAGGTATTTGCTAACCACCCCGCCCTGAGTCCCATGTGGGCCACCGTGCGAATAAGTCTGCAGGCACGCTTGTCTCACTGAAATCTGCCTAAGATTCCCTGGGGCTCACTGTCAAAATGCATGTAATGATGCCCTGGGGCTGAGTGTGCCTGAGAATCTGTGTTTCTAAAAAGCCCTAGGTCCTGCCAAACAGTGCTTCACCCAGTCACTTTAACTTGGATGAGTCAAAGAAATTTTTAAAATGGTCTGCATGCCTAGAAATCAAAAGTGCGTACCACAGGTCACCTTTGGGAGAATTTTATTAATAACAAAAGAACATTGTAAAACACAACTTTCTAATGACGTTTAATAACCCAAAGGAACAAAGCCATGAGAATATCCCGCATCAGGATTTCCACAGAAATAACCCCACAGAGTCAAAATATCTCATCCCAGGTCAGGGAAGTCTTTACAATTTGCCACGGACTCTTTTGAGCCCTTTACCCATTTTCCCCAAATTCTGAAATCGGAGGAGAGATACAGATCCATTTCCTATTATCTTTTAGTTGAGACCTTACCCCTGCAATCGAACTCACTAGTATCCAATGGATTTCAGTGTCAAACAACTTCCTATTCCAGTTTGATTACCGCCCTTTGAATCGTCACTTCTGCTTCCATCATGAAAGAGGGCAGTGTTTGCCTGTGTGTTTCCACAAGCATCGCCTGGGCTTCCACCATGTGTAGCCAGAGCAGAGATGGGGAATGGCTGATTCGCGAGAAAAACCTTGCTCCTTGTGACTTCTCCTCCTCACTGGACAGTCAGTTCCAGGTGTCCTGGGGTGGGAGGACGTGTCTTCCTTGGCAGGAGGTGTCTCCCTCCGAGTCACTCTCTTCCGAGGAAGAGGAAACCTGGAGGTCATTCTCCAGGACACTCAGTGGGACTTGGGCACAGTGTCCCTCAGACGTCTCTTGTGTGAGAGGGCTCTGCCCGGGAGGGCTTGGCTTCTCAGCTGGAAGGCAGGAGGGAGCAGTCAGGAGTCTGGAGCTCCACCAGCCATTGTCTAATCTCCTGAAGAGCATTCTGAGGGGCTGGCCTGGGTCACGGTTCAGTGCTGGGCGATGGGCCACAGTGCAGGGCTGAGCGGTATTCAGGTGAGGTCTGTGGTGTGGAGGCGGGAGGTCAATGCTTTTCCCCTGGGCATGCATCTTTCTGGTCACCTGGCATCCCGCAGTGGGTCTCCGTCCAGTTGTCCGTGGTGGAGGCTGGGGAGTCTGGAAAACCCCCAGATGTGGTCTCTGAGTGCTCTTCTTAGGTGCTTGGAAGGGAGTGAGTCTCGGTTTCTTTGGGAGCGTCTGGAAAGCCTGCACTGGCACCTGGGCAGGTCTCTTGCCTGGTGCCTTGATGCTGATTTTGGCATCCCGGTCCACAGTAGGTCCAGCAGCCTGTGGGCTGGGATAGGAGTTGACATCCAGATACATGGCTTGTGCCTGGGGCTGGTGAGCGTGGCCCAGGCCATGGGTCTTAGAGGGAGCCTGGGGATCTTCCAGGGAGGAAAAATGGGGCTTCTTGTCCCTCAGCTGGACAATGAGGGTAGGATCCTGGGCAAAGTGCTTGAATGCTGCGTGAGGCGTGTCAGGGACAGGCACTTCCTGACCATTCTGAATTCCACGAGGTGAGAAGAGGCTCAGTTCAGGTCTTTGGATGGCAGACACTGCGGGTCCGCTGGACCTCACGTCAGGTGTCTTCGAAGGTGGCCTACATGTGAGACTGAGGCCCAGGGCAGATTTCCTCTCGCCTCTGTAGAGGGGTCTTGGCCTGTTTGCATGCTGGAAGACAAGACAAAGACACACAAAGACTACATATTAGAACGTCCTCACCAAGGGAGAGAAATTACAACTAACCCAATAAAATAGGTGAAAACCAGAACTTGTAACATGAAATTGAATATTATGAGATATAAAGGTGTTGAGTTTAAAAATGATGAGGGACTCAACCTCAGTGGTGGCCAGGATAAAACAAACTGCACCGTCACCTTGCTACGTGTTTGCGGCAGGTAGGAGAATCGAAAGGTTCTTCCCAGTGTCTCTCTTGAAGGAAGTGTACATGAGCACTCTCCAAAATTTTTCTAGGGAATGTGCACAGCTCCTGCTGTTTTGGAGGCGGTTTCATGAGTAAGGAGTGTTGAGGAACAATTTGGGGGTGTGCACCACCATTGCAATGCTATCTCTTACATCAAGGATTCCACCTTGTGGAGACCTGTGATGAAACCGCTTCCACAGCCCCCACCTGCATCTTGGTGACAGACATGCAAGGAGTAGTGCCAAACCCTAAACAGCAAGAAAAATGAGATCTGGCAAGTACACGAACTGATCACATTGGCTGGCATGGAATTGAAGAGTTCCCTCACAGAGAAGGGGGTTGAGGCAGATTGGGCTTCCCCCGAAGAGAACAAGAGGGGGCCCCAGGGGAGACTCACCCTCATGTAGTCACAGGACCCTGTCAATTCCTTCCAATTCGTCTGCGGACTCCCTTGAGCTCTCCTGGGAAATCTCTGCAGTAGAGCATTGCTGTGCTGCTCTTGTTGCCTGCAAACAAAAGCATGTCAAGTGCAGGGCACACAATTTCCTGGAGCCAGTTGGGACAGATATTCCTGTGTCCCAGGCTCCTTCAGTGTTGGGTTTTGAGACAGGTCGTGAAGCCCTGGGCCTTTGCCTCACCTCAGATTATTCCCCCAACTGCAGAGAACCCTGCGGGTTTTCTCATGCAGTCCTTTCCTTTTTCTCCATTGCTTCTCTCCCTGTCGTGGGGAGAATTCTGAAATGTTCCCCACCCCCTTGACTGACTCCCGAGGAGTTGAGTGAGCACCTGAGTGTGGACCCTGGAGGAGAGTGAGCTCCTATCTCGTTGTCTCCACCCCCCTGTCCTGGCCTGGAGGTGGCTGTGCACACCATGTGGAGCTGGGGAGACACGTGAGTCTCCTTGGATTTCAGCCCAAAGATTGGTTGCAAGCTCCCAGGTTCCTCACCTTTGTCTTTGCTGCTTCTCTCTCTCTGGCTTCTGCAAGAGCCGTGGGTTTGGCTGCACCTGCAGATTCCCCGGTTTCACATTCTCCTTGCAAATACTGGAGCCCAAGGGCATTGGGGCTATGGCCCCTTGCCAACGCTTCATGGGGCACCTGGTACTTCTTCTGTTGTGCCCAAAGGCTCGGCAGTCCTTGCACTTCACCTGTGGGTGGAGGAGGAAATGGTCTCTGAGTCAGCGGGAATCACAAGCACTTTTCCACAGTGAATAGAAGGACAGAGTTTGAGAGGTGAATATTGGTTTTGGAGAGGGGACAGGACATATGGCAGTAGCTGTGAGGACACTGAGCATATTAGGGTGCCTTCCAAAAGCTTCTGCTATGGATAGACAGTGGAGGAAGGATTGGAGCTCTCAAGGTGAGCAGATGAGTCATAAGTGAAGATTGAGGCAAAATCCAAGCTAGACAGGACAGCAAAGAGGAAGTGAGGTTGTTCCTCCGGGTCTGTGAATGGGCCTGTGCCTGGTGATGTGGTCTCAAGGCAAGAAATCGTCTCATGGGAAAGGACAAGGGAGTGCTGGCCACAGAAGTGGCCATGTTCAAACCCTGTCTCTGGATTCCATGCACATCCCTGCTGCCCCACAGACCCCAGCCTCCACGCTTACCCTGGGATCCTCCTCCTCTGGTAGGGGAGCCTTCTTTGCCGCCGGTCCCTTCACTTGCTTCTTGCCGTTCTGGACATTAGAGAGTCTGGAGGGCCCGTGCTGGGTGGAACGGCCCGACATCTTCCTCACCTCCTTGGTTTGTCACCTCAGTGTTTCTGGGGACTTGATATTCGGATTTCCTGAATCAAAAGCAGAAGAAAACTTTCAGATTGACACAGAGAGTAAAGTCCTCATGCACCTTCTTCTCCAAGTGGGGATGAAGGGACCTCATGAGCACTCAGTCAAAACACATTTCTCACAAGGTGATGTCTCCCTCCCAGAGATTTTGTCCTTCTCCCTGACTCCCTCGCCCGACAAAAGCTCGCTGCCCAAGACCAGACACGGGAGGCAGCCTTTGTCAATTTGCATTTCCATCCTTCAAAGAGTGATTTGAGAGACTTTGGTGAAGTCTATCACAATGCACTCTATTTGGACAAAGAAAGGCAAAATTTCCCCAGGTGTACACAATAATCCATGCCCCGGGAATGATGCAATGAATGCCGGGGCACACGTCTTGGAATGTCAAAAGCAAAGTAAGCTTTCCTATCGAAAACTGGAAGTTCCTCTTTGACACGAGAGGAGGCACTTTTCAAATTCCAATTCAGATAGGAAAAATGTTTTCTCCTCTACTGGCCTGGAGGCCTGCCAGGGTCAGCATGGTCAGAACTGTATTGTTTTATTTGTCATCTTCATGACCCTATTTTAACGACTTTCCAAGAAATCTGAACTGAATATGTTTGAACTAAGTGTGAACTAATCTATTGTCTAGGCTTTAAGGCCCATAGCCAAAGGCAGCGAGTTTCCATTCCTGCTCACTCACTGCCCCATGCACATCAGGGACTGGGGTCTATTTCCTCTGGAATTTGAACTTTGTCTGATAATGAGCATTGAAAAGGATGTATCTCATGGATCTCTTTCTCAAAATTCCTGTGAAAATTAAAGAATCAATACCCCTGTGCCTCAAGACACATCGCTCCCTCTTTTTCCTACTGTCCTCCCTCTCAGAGGGATCGTCAGAGGGGGCAGTTTGTAATGGAAACCCACCTGAAATCCAGTAGTGATCCTCCGGTCTGATTCTCTACAGCTGGGTTCAAGAACAGCTGCCCTGGATGGGATGCAGCTTCCAAGGTGCCTGCTGAAGGGTCAGAGGGGGAGTTTCCCTTCCGGGCAGGCTTTTATACTGATTCAAGGTCACGTGACCTCGTTAAGGGGATCTCAGTCAATCCATCTCATCTACCCACCTTTGACGTAAGCAGGTCTTGAAGCCATAAACCGTCCTGTGTCGCTTAGCATTTTCAGGCATTTTAAAATGCCAGGCACTCCTGGGCATACTTTGAAGAATATCTGTTTTCTGTAAGGAAAAGAAACCTCTGTGCTAATGCCTCTATCTTTCTCCACTTTGCACTTTTGTTCTTGTGGCGAATTATGTGTAACGTGGTAGTTCTTCTTGGAAGGCATTGAAGTGTAGACTTCTACCGCCCTCAGTACATTCACCTCGTTGTGCAAACATCACCATCGTCCGTCTCCCCAGCTTTTCATATTCTGCAACTGAAAGTCCCTATCTATTAAACACCCACTCTTCATTCTTCCCTCCCTGCAGACCCCTCTTCCACCATTCTCCTTTCGATGTCTATGCATGGGACTGCTCTAGGAATCCACAGAGAAGGCATTGTGCGATCTGCGTCCTGCTGGGACTGGCTTCTTTTGCACTGTGTCTTGTGACTCAAGTAATTGTTCCTGCCAGGTCCCTTTGGTTGAGCCAGGCAGCTCCACTCGGCTCAGTCTCTTAGTCCTGTACTCGGTAGTATGTAGATGACGTGGGACTTTCTTTTTCTAGCCTCATCTCCCTTTGGTTGATATTTGTGTGACTTTCACAACTTCCCGCTAGTGGTCAGGCCCAGGAGACGGTTAGGCACAGGTCTGTGTTTTGATGATGGGACGGTTGGGAATGAAAATGCCCTGTGATCTCGTCTGGGTAGTTGCTCATTGATTCAAAGGGACCAGCTTGACCTCCAAAGCGGGTGACTATGTACAACCGCCAGTAACGTGGGTGGAGTGTCTCCGTTGTTCCAGATTATTGGTACCCTGGGGAGTTTCCGCAGTTTGTGGTTTGCAGAGGTTTGCAACCGTATGGACTTTGAAAATTGCATTACATTAATAATTTATGAACTTGGCAAAATGCCCTAGGTCCTGGCTCCGTAGCCACGGCTTGATCCCATCCTCCTGCCCTGGAACCTGGGCAGCAGTGGCCCCTCCCTGATCTCCCACCGCAGCCTTGGGCCTCCTGGTGGCCTCTCCCCGCTCCAAGGATCGCGTGCCCCCCGTGATTCTCACACCACTGGCCTGAATTGCCCCTTACCCACCCTCCACGTAATTGGAGTAGCACTTGCCACTCTCACGACTGGCTTCCCAAGGCAGAATAAACTGCATACTTTCGGAAAAATAAAGGTATCCCTTTCACACCAGGAATTATTCCAATTTGCATAGACTCTTTTTGGTTCTGTTCTTTTAATTCTTAATTTGTCAATTGCCTCCTCAGCATTGCAGAGAAAATCCCTTGGGATTTAGAGCGGAATCGATGAGAACTTATACGAGAAAGTGTTTTGTGTTGAATTTCCCCAACTAAGATATGTGTTAACTGCTCCTAATTTATACGGCCGTTTATTTCAATTAGGGGTATTTTATATTTTTCCTAAAACTCTACAGAGTTTTTCCTAGATTTCATATTTATAGCTCTTTCTTTGCAGAAGGAAGGATATTGTCAGTAACTCTTCTCCTCCATTGTAGTATTTTAGTTTATTGCTGTTAGACGTGAATGCTACCAATTTGGGAAGTTGGATTGCCGTAGTTGGAGTGTTGGTTGAAAGCAGCTGTTCGTTTCCAGACTTTTTCTCTGATTTTGCTAGGATGTGCCTCGTGGAGCATCGTATCACCAGCCAATACCAAAAAAGATTCAGGTGTAATTTCCAAGATTACACAGTGACCTCATTTCTCATGTGTCATGGCCCTGGCAGTGTGTGCAGCACAGTGTGGAGAGGAAGCCAACCCTGGGGGCTCCTTCTCAGTTTCTCTGGCTTTGGAGGCAGGAAGTTGACCTGAAAGCCTCCTGTTGGGTAGACCAATGTGGAATGTTTCAGTCGACTGTAATTCTTGAAGAGAATCTGCACATTATTTGCCCTCCTCAGAGGCTGAGCATGATCTCCAATACTATAATGATTGGGAGTAGCATCATCGTTGGGTCGATGAAACCCATTGTTATCATTACTATTCACTGTTATTTTTATTATTTTACCTGTTGTCTTTATGGCTTATAGATCTGGTTATCTTTAGTCGACAATGACTAGCGTTTCTCTGTTTCTCAAGTGGTTCCGATTGACTGAAGATATGCATGCAGGTTCCCAAAGAGACCGCTATAGAGAGTGCAGCTCCCAGACTCTCCCTCTATGGCAAAGAACCTGTCTGTCTGAGGACGTTCCTGAAAAATTTGTTGTTCATCTGGCGGGCGGAGGCCATTGCGTGCCAGAAGCAGAGAATCAGGACGGGTGTCCTTGGCTGCCTGAGTCTCTGGACAAATCTCGAACTACGTCCGAGGCCCAGCAGTGGCTTGCAGCTGCCAGAAAGACCAGTGTGGGCGTCCTTAGCGAGCCAGCGCCACCATCAATTTTTCACTTGAGCTCAGGGACCCCAGAATGCCTCTCGATGACGTTGAAGGCTAGTGAATGTTGGGCAGGAGCCCCCAGAATTTTTTCCATGATGCACTGGGGGCACCGGAACTGCTCCTGCCAGCCTGGAAAGGCTGCAGAGGAAACCGTCGTCCTCGTGCAGAATTTTCTATTTCCCTTCAAGTGCCCAGGAACTGCCATTGGCCAAAATGATGGTGCGAGGATGGCTTCCTAACTGTGCCTGAGCTGTTGAAAGTCTTCCAGGTCCCAATAGCGGTCTGCCACCAATTCGCCTGTCTCCCTTCAATGTCCTTGCTCCCTCTTCTCGCTTTTCCACGTCTTCCTTCCTGGCGTGGGCTTTAGAGTACTAACTACCAAGGTAGAGCAGAGTTAAATTTTCTAATGAATTGAGGTTCCCAGCTCAATTCCTTGTACCCAGGGAGCCCTAAGGAACATGTGACTGCACACTAGATGCTCAAGCAAGGTCGTCTGAATGTAGTATGGCGTGCTGTTTCCTGAAGGTGGTCCTGCTGAGACCCTATCGCCTCCTGTATACTTCTCTCAATGTCCTGAGAATACGCGAGTACTGTAGGCTTTCTGCGAGACCATGGGTGATCTTCACGGAAACCCACTGTGTTAGTAGCGAGATGATGGTTGGCTGTCAGGGCTTGTGTGTCCTGTGCTTTCTTTCCCAGGCTGAGTGCTAGTGGAAGTGGGTCTTGAAAGAGCAGCATCAGCGTCCCCAGGGAACTTGTGAGAAATAGAAACAGATGGATCCTTCCTAGACATCCAAACTCCTAATTCCCTGGTGTTGAGTCTTGTACATTGAAGAAATTTCTGTGTGCACGAGACTGTGAAAAGGAGTATTAGCTAAAGTGTTCTCCACTCTGGGCTGCCATTTGAAATCCCCTAGGTCGATCTAGGGAATGCAGTCATCTCAGCACTGGCGTGTGGTTGTTCAGTGGTGGGCCTGCGTGAATGGGGTTGTCAGAATCTCTAAGAGAGTTATGGGGCAGGACGGAGGCCGTGAGACTAGACCAGGGCCTATGCCGAAAGGAGGGAAGTCTGTCCCGGGTCCCAAGGAGACTGGAGCACTTCAGTAGCTATGGCAGGCTGGGGTATTGCCGAAATGTGCCATCTTGACTTTTCCCTTCTTTTTGGTGACCTTGTGCGTTCACCCAGGGGCTGCCCTCCTTGGAAGGCACAGAAGGCTGCAGACTGAAAGAAGCACTCGCCAACGGATGTCCTACAAGGAGGTAGGAGCAGTCATTTGTTCTTCCTATGGAAATGTTCCTTACCGAGGCATGGGAATTTTCTGGATCCTACTCAGAGCTTTTCCCGAATGAGAAAATGGAGATCACAGGTGACTCAGGTGAAATCTTTGCTCACCACCTCCAGTGGATCTCAAACTTTGCTGCCCACTGTTATCACGTCGGGAGATTTCCAAAGCTCCCAGTGCCCAGGCCGCAATAAACACACCCTCAATTTGCATCTCTTGCAGTAGGCTTCAGGCACAGGTATTTGCTAACCACCCCGCCCTGAGTCCCATGTGGGCCACCGTGCGAATAAGTCTGCAGGCACGCTTGTCTCACTGAAATCTGCCTAAGATTCCCTGGGGCTCACTGTCAAAATGCATGTAATGATGCCGTGGGGCTGAGTGTGCCTGAGAATCTGTGTTTCTAAAAAGCCCTAGGTCCTGCCAAACAGTGCTTCACCCAGTCACTTTAACTTGGATGAGTCAAAGAAATTTTTAAAATGGTCTGCATGCCTAGAAATCAAAAGTGCGTACCACAGGTCACCTTTGGGAGAATTTTATTAATAACAAAAGAACATTGTAAAACACAACTTTCTAATGACGTTTAATAACCCAAAGGAACAAAGCCATGAGAATATCCCGCATCAGGAAATCCACAGAAATAACCCCACAGAGTCAAAATATCTCATCCCAGGTCAGGGAAGTCTTTACAATTTGCCACGGACTCTTTTGAGCCCTTTACCCATTTTCCCCAAATTCTGAAATCGGAGGAGAGATACAGATCCATTTCCTATTATCTTTTAGTTGAGACCTTACCCCTGCAATCGGACTCTCTAGTATCCAATGGATTTCAGTGTCAAACAACTTCCTATTCCAGTTTGATTACCGCCCTTTGAATCGTCACTTCTGCTTCCATCATGAAAGAGGGCAGTGTTTGCCTGTGTGTTTCCACAAGCATCGCCTGGGCTTCCACCATGTGTAGCCAGAGCAGAGATGGGGAATGGCTGATTCGCGAGAAAAACCTTGCTCCTTGTGACTTCTCCTCCTCACTGGACAGTCAGTTCCAGGTGTCCTGGGGTGGGAGGACGTGTCTTCCTTGGCAGGAGGTGTCTCCCTCCGAGTCACTCTCTTCCGAGGAAGAGGAAACCTGGAGGTCATTCTCCAGGACACTCAGTGGGACTTGGGCACAGTGTCCCTCAGACGTCTCTTGTGTGAGAGGGCTCTGCCCGGGAGGGCTTGGCTTCTCAGCTGGAAGGCAGGAGGGAGCAGTCAGGAGTCTGGAGCTCCACCAGCCATTGTCTAATCTCCTGAAGAGCATTCTGAGGGGCTGGCCTGGGTCACGGTTCAGTGCTGGGCGATGGGCCACAGTGCAGGGCTGAGCGGTATTCAGGTGAGGTCTGTGGTGTGGAGGCGGGAGGTCAATGCTTTTCCCCTGGGCATGCATCTTACTGGTCACCTGGCATCCCGCAGTGGGTCTCCGTCCAGTTGTCCGTGGTGGAGGCTGGGGAGTCTGGAAAACCCCCAGATGTGGTCTCTGAGTGCTCTTCTTAGGTGCTTGGAAGGGAGTGAGTCTCGGTTTCTTTGGGAGCGTCTGGAAAGCCTGCACTGGCACCTGGGCAGGTCTCTTGCCTGGTGCCTTGATGCTGATTTTGGCATCCCGGTCCACAGTAGGTCCAGCAGCCTGTGGGCTGGGATAGGAGTTGACATCCAGATACATGGCTTGTGCCTGGGGCTGGTGAGCGTGGCCCAGGCCATGTGTCTTAGAGGGAGCCTGGGGATCTTCCAGGGAGGAAAAATGGGGCTTCTTGTCCCTCAGCTGGACAATGAGGGTAGGATCCGGGGCAAAGTGCTTGAATGCTGCGTGAGGCGTGTCAGGGACAGGCACTTCCTGACCATTCTGAATTCCACGAGGTGAGAAGAGGCTCAGTTCAGGTCTTTGGATGGCAGACACTGCGGGTCCGCTGGACCTCACGTCAGGTGTCTTCGAAGGTGGCCTACATGTGAGACTGAGGTCCAGGGCAGATTTCCTCTCGCCTCTGTAGAGGGGTCTTGGCCTGTTTGCATGCTGGAAGACAAGACAAAGACACACAAAGACTACATATTAGAACGTCCTCACCAAGGGAGAGAAATTACAACTAACCCAATAAAATAGGTGAAAACCAGAACTTGTAACATGAAATTGAATATTATGAGATATAAAGGTGTTGAGTTTAAAAATGATGAGGGACTCAACCTCAGTGGTGGCCAGGATAAAACAAACTGCACCGTCACCTGGCTACGTGTTTGTGGCAGGTAGGAGAATCGAAAGGTTCTTCCCAGTGTCTCTCTTGAAGGAAGTGTACATGAGCACTCTCCAAAATTTTTCTAGGGAATGTGCACAGCTCCTGCTGTTTTGGAGGTGGTTTCATGAGTAAGGAGTGTTGAGGAACAATTTGGGGGTGTGCACCACCATTGCAATGCTATCTCTTACATCAAGGATTCCACCTTGTGGAGACCTGTGATGAAACCGCTTCCACAGCCCCCACCTGCATCTTGGTGACAGACATGCAAGGAGTAGTGCCAAACCCTAAACGGCAAGAAAAATGAGATCTGGCAAGTACACGAACTGATCACATTGGCTGGCATGGAATTGAAGAGTTCCCTCACAGAGAAGCGGGTTGAGGCAGATTGGGCTTCCCCCGAAGAGAACAAGAGGGGGCCCCAGGGGAGACTCACCCTCATGTAGTCACAGGACCCTGTCAATTCCTTCCAATTCGTCTGCGGACTCCCTTGAGCTCTCCTGGGAAATCTCTGCAGTAGAGCATTGCTGTGCTGCTCTTGTTGCCTGCAAACAAAAGCATGTCAAGTGCAGGGCACACAATTTCCTGGAGCCAGTTGGGACAGATATTCCTGTGTCCCAGGCTCCTTCAGTGTTGGGTTTTGAGACAGGTCGTGAAGCCCTGGGCCTTTGCCTCACCTCAGATTATTCCCCCAACTGCAGAGAACCCTGCGGGTTTTCTCATGCAGTCCTTTCCTTTTTCTCCATTGCTTCTCTCCCTGTCGTGGGGAGAATTCTGAAATGTTCCCCACCCCCTTGACTGACTCCCGAGGAGTTGAGTGAGCACCTGAGTGTGGACCCTGGAGGAGAGTGAGCTCCTATCTCGTTGTCTCCACCCCCCTGTCCTGGCCTGGAGGTGGCTGTGCACACCATGTGGAGCTGGGGAGACACGTGAGTCTCCTTGGATTTCAGCCCAAAGATTGGTTACAAGCTCCCAGGTTCCTCACCTTTGTCTTTGCTGCTTCTCTCTCTCTGGCTTCTGCAAGAGCCGTGGGTTTGGCTGCAACTGCAGATTCCCCGGTTTCACATTCTCCTTGCAAATACTGGAGCCCAAGGGCAGGGGGGCTATGGCCCCTTGCCAACGCTTCATGGGGCACCTGGTACTTCTTCTGTTGTGCCCAAAGGCTCCGCAGTCCTTGCACTTCACCTGTGGGTGGAGGAGGAAATGGTCTCTGAGTCAGCGGGAATCACAAGCACTTTTCCACAGTGAATAGAAGGACAGAGTTTGAGAGGTGAGTATTGGTTTTGGAGAGGGGACAGGACATATGGCAGTAGCTGTGAGGACACTGAGCATATTAGGGTGCCTTCCAAAAGCTTCTGCTATGGATAGACAGTGGAGGAAGGATTGGAGCTCTCAAGGTGAGCAGATGAGTCATAAGTGAAGATTGAGGCAAAATCCAAGCTAGACAGGACAGCAAAGAGGAAGTGAGGTTGTTCCTCCGGGTCTGTGAATGGGCCTGTGCCTGGTGATGTGGTCTCAAGGCAAGAAATCGTCTGGTGGGAAAGGACAAGGGAGTGCTGGCCACAGAAGTGGCCATGTTCAAACCCTGTCTCTGGATTCCATGCACATCCCTGCTGCCCCACAGACCCAAGCCTCCACGCTTACACTGGGATCCTCCTCCTCTGGTAGGGGAGCCTTCTTTGCCGCCGGTCCCTTCACTTGCTTCTTGCCGTTCTGGACATTAGAGAGTCTGGAGGGCCCGTGCTGGGTGGAACGGCCCGCCATCTTCCTCACCTCCTTGGTTTGTCACCTCAGTGTTTCTGGGGACTTGATATTTGGATTTCCTGAATCAAAAGCAGAAGAAAACTTTCAGATTGACACAGAGACTAAAGTCCTCATGCACCTTCTTCTCCAAGTGGGGATGAAGGGACCTCATGAGCACTCAGTCAAAACACATTTCTCACAAGGTGATGTCTCCCTCCCAGAGATTTTGTCCTTCTCCCTGACTCCCTCGCCCGACAAAAGCTCGCTGCCCAAGACCAGACACGGGAGGCAGCCTTTGTCAATTTGCATTTCCATCCTTCAAAGAGTGATTTGAGAGACTTTGGTGAAGTCTATCACAATGCACTCTATTTGGACAAAGAAAGGCAAAATTTCCCCAGGTGTACACAATAATCCATGCCCCGGGAATGATGCAATGAATGCCGGGGCACACGTCTTGGAATGTCAAAAGCAAAGTAAGCTTTCCTATCGAAAACTGGAAGTTCCTCTTGGACACGAGAGGAGGCACTTTTCACATTCCAATTCAGATAGGAAAAATGTTTTCTCCTCTACTGGCCTGGAGACCTGCCAGGGTCAGCATGGTCAGAACTGTATTGTTTTATTTGTCATCTTCATGACCCTATTTTAACGACTTTCCAAGAAATCTGAACTGAATATGTTTGAACTAAGTGTGAACTAATCTATTGTCTAGGCTTTAAGGCCCATAGCCAAAGCCAGCGAGTTTCCATTCCTGCTCACTCACTGCCCCATGCACATCAGGGACTGGGGTCTATTTCCTCTGGAATTTGAACTTTGTCTGATAATGAGCATTGAAAAGGATGTATCTCATGGATCTCTTTCTCAAAATTCCTGTGAAAATTAAAGAATCAATACCCCTGTGCCTCAAGACACATCGCTCCCTCTTTTTCCTACTGTCCTCCCTCTCAGAGGGATCGTCAGAGGGGGCAGTTTGTAATGGAAACCCACCTGAAATCCAGTAGTGATCCTCCGGTCTGATTCTCTACAGCTGGGTTCAAGAACAGCGGCCCTGGATGGGATGCAGCTTCCAAGGTGCCTGCGGAAGGGTCAGAGGGGGAGTTTCCCTTCCGGGCAGGCTTTTATACTGATTCAAGGTCACGTGACCTCGTTAAGGTGATCTCAGTCAATCCATCTCATCTACCCACCTTTGACGTAAGCAGGTCTTGAAGCCATAAACCGTCCTGTGTCGCTTAGCATTTTCAGGCATTTTAAAATGCCAGGCACTCCTGGGCATACTTTGAAGAATATCTGTTTTCTGTAAGGAAAAGAAACCTCTGTGCTAATGCCTCTATCTTTCTCCACTTTGCACTTTTGTTCTTGTGGCGAATTATGTGTAACGTGGTAGTTCTTCTTGGAAGGCATTGAAGTGTAGACTTCTACCGCCCTCAGTACATTCACCTCGTTGTGCAAACATCACCATCGTCCGTCTCCCCAGCTTTTCATATTCTGCAACTGAAAGTCCCTATCTATTAAACACCCACTCTTCATTCTTCCCTCCCTGCAGACCCCTCTTCCACCATTCTCCTTTCGATGTCTATGCATGGGACTGCTCTAGGAATCCACAGAGAAGGCATGGTGCGATCTGCGTCCTGCTGGGACTGGATTCTTTTGCACTGTGTCTTGTGACTCAAGTAATTGTTCCTGCCAGGTCCCTTTGGTTGAGCCAGGCAGCTCCACTCGGCTCAGTCTCTTAGTCCTGTACTCGGTAGTATGTAGATGACGTGGGACTTTCTTTTTCTAGCCTCATCTCCCTTTGGTTGATATTTGTGTGACTTTCACAACTTCCCGCTAGTGGTCAGGCCCAGGAGACGGTTAGGCACAGGTCTGTGTTTTGATGATGGGACGGTTGGGAATGAAAATGCCCTGTGATCTCGTCTGGGTAGTTGCTCATTGATTCAAAGGGACCAGCTTGACCTCCAAAGCGGGTGACTATGTACAACCGCCAGTAACGTGGGTGGAGTGTCTCCGTTGTTCCAGATTATTGGTACCCTGGGGAGTTTCCGCAGTTTGTGGTTTGCAGAGGTTTGCAACCGTATGGACTTTGAAAATTGCATTACATTAATAATTTATGAACTTGGCAAAATGCCCTAGGTCCTGGCTCCGTAGCCACGGCTTGATCCCATCCTCCTGCCCTGGAATCTGGGCAGCAGGGGCCCCTCCCTGATCTCCCACCGCAGCCTTGGGCCTCCTGGTGGCCTCTCCCCGCTCCAAGGATCGCGTGCCCCCCGTGATTCTCACACCACTGGCCTGAATTGCCCCTTACCCACCCTCCACGTAATTGGAGTAGCACTTGCCACTCTCACGACTGGCTTCCCAAGGCAGAATAAACTGCGTACTTTCGGAAAAATAAAGGTATCCCTTTCACACCAGGAATTATTCCAATTTGCATAGACTCTTTTTGGTTCTGTTCTTTTAATTCTTAATTTGTCAATTGCCTCCTCAGCATTGCAGAGAAAATCCCTTGGGATTTAGAGCGGAATCGATGAGAACTTATACGAGAAAGTGTTTTGTGTTGAATTTCCCCAACTAAGATATGTGTTAACTGCTCCTAATTTATACGGCCGTTTTTTTCAATTAGGGGTATTTTATATTTTTCCTAAAACTCTACAGAGTTTTTCCTAGATTTCATATTTATAGCTCTTTCTTTGCAGAAGGAAGGATATTGTCAGTAACTCTTCTCCTCCATTGTAGTATTTTAGTTTATTGCTGTTAGACGTGAATGCTACCAATTTGGGAAGTTGGATTGCCGTAGTTGGAGTGTTGGTTGAAAGCAGCTGTTCGTTTCCAGACTTTTTCTCTGATTTTGCTAGGATGTGCCTCGTGGAGCATCGTATCACCAGCCAATACCAAAAAAGATTCAGGTCTAATTTCCAAGATTACACAGTGCCCTCATTTCTCATGTGTCATGGCCCTGGCAGTGTGTGCAGCACAGTGTGGAGAGGAAGCCCACCCTGGGGGCTCCTTCTCAGTTTCTCTGGCTTTGGAGGCAGGAAGTTGACCTGAAAGCCTCCTGTTGGGTAGACCAATGTGGAATGTTTCAGTCGACTGTAATTCTTGAAGAGAATCTGCACATTATTAGCCCTCCTCAGAGGCTGAGCATGATCTCCAATACTATAATGATTGGGAGTAGCATCATCGTTGGGTCGATGAAACCCATTGTTATCATTACTATTCACCGTTATTTTTATTATTTTACCTGTTGTCTTTATGGCTTATAGATCTGGTTATCTTTAGTCGACAATGACTAGCGTTTCTCTGTTTCTCAAGTGGTTCCGATTGACTGAAGATATGCATGCAGGTTCCCAAAGAGACCGCTATAGAGAGTGCAGCTCCCAGACTCTCCCTCTATGGCAAAGAACCTGTCTGTCTGAGGACGTTCCTGAAAAATTTGTTGTTCATCTGGCGGGCGGAGGCCATTGCGTGCCAGAAGCAGAGAATCAGGACGGGTGTCCTTGGCTGCCTGAGTCTCTGGACAAATCTCGAACTACGTCCGAGGCCCAGCAGTGGCTTGCAGCTGCCAGAAAGACCAGTGTGGGCGTCCTTAGCGAGCCAGCGCCACCATCAATTTTTCACTTGAGCTCAGGGACCCCAGAATGCCTCTCGATGACGTTGAAGGCTAGTGAATGTTGGGCAGGAGCCCCCAGAATTTTTTCCATGATGCACTGGGGGCACCGGAACTGCTCCTGCCAGCCTGGAAAGGCTGCAGAGGAAACCGTCGTCCTCGTGCAGAATTTTCTATTTCCCTTCAAGTGCCCAGGAACTGCCATTGGCCAAAATGATGGTGCGAGGATGGCTTCCTAACTGTGCCTGAGCTGTTGAAAGTCTTCCAGGTCCCAATAGCGGTCTGCCACCAATTCGCCTGTCTCCCCTCAATGTCCTTGCTCCCTCTTCTCGCTTTTCCAC